>NC_060120.1:573441253-573744283 GCF_021461395.2 Schistocerca americana
ACCAGTAATTTAGAGAGGGTGCTTCCCAGATGCTCTAAAGCAGACGTTCCAGAAAGGAATATGTAGAAAACTACTGCCCAGTATAATTTCTCCTAATATTTTCAAAAGTGTTCAAAAAGTTGTTGCGATAGAAGCTTCATGGCAAAATCACAATAAATCAGTTTGGTTTGCAGAAAGGGAAGAGTACAATATGTGCCACTGACAGATTTGTTGGGAAAATTTGCTTATTTCTTGACACATTCCAAAAAGTTACAGGAATTTTCTGTGACCTTACAAAGACTTTTGACTGTGTAAACCATTCTCTATTTACATAAATTAGAAAGATACAGAGTAAATTGTAGTGATTTGAAATTGATCAAACCATATTTAACAGACAGAAGACCAAGAGTAATTGTAATGTCAGGCATAGGACATTGTTTCTCGGAATGGAAAATTATTTCACAGGGAGTCCCACAAGATTGCATCTTAGGTCCAGTCCTGTTTTTATTTTATGTAAATGATTTACTTCAAAATATAACATCCCACTCAATTTTATCTGCAGACAACACATCTGTGCTCATTGAAAGTGAGGCCACAGAACAAATTCCCCAAAGAGTCATTAAGTCCCTAAATAGTTTAGAAGATTGGTTTGATGTAAATGGATTAATACTATACAGAGAGGGAAAAAAGGAAAACCATCCAAATCAAGTAACTTCCAAATTCCAATAAAAATCAAGAATTTAGAGAAGCAGAATCTCAAATTTCTGTCGATAATTTTTAGAAAAAAAAATTACCCTGATCTTCTCACTCACGCTACATAGCAAAAAAGTTAAATGGTCTTGCATTTGCAATGACAGTGTTGTCCTATTGTGATAAACCTTTAGCATTTCTTTTATGTTTTCGTCTTCTTTAAAGGCAAAGAGAAAAGATGAAGCGGTAGCCCATCATAGAGCCTATGCGTACCGTCATGTATTTTTGATTTTCAGTTGTTAAAAAAGAGGTGAGCTTTTCTTGTACCATTAAGAGGAAGGAAGAATTCGCGCTCAGCTAGTGAATGAGTGAGAAGCACGCCATTTTAAGCAAGTAATTGTAGATTGCCATTTTGGGGTCGCTATGAATAAGTGAGTAGTATATATTTCATATGTACACCATTTAGAAAATACAGTATTGTTTTATTAACAGAAAGGTCGTGTGGGTTGTTATGTCAAATAGTACGATAATTACAAGAACTGAAGCCCACCTGTGTACTTTTGAAATATTACGAAGATCCGATAAGCTCAATGGGAACACGGTCAAGATTTTGATGGTGAACACTGCGACCAAACATAGCATTATAAAGAAGGGCAAGCACAAATCTACAGCGGAGAAAGAAACTACTTCCCCCTGCAAAATAATATGAATTAATACGAACTTATTTCCAGGCATAGCTCAGCTTATTGTGCTTGTCATTCATGCCAAAGAATTAATCTCATTAATTCAATACATTTTAAAAAGCCACACATTTCAACATTTTATTATCATTTATTCCATTATTTTATTATATTATACTATGCAAGTGACATTGACACTAGGAAAGTTGTTTACTACAGCTATTTTGAAACTATTATATGATACGGAATAACCTTTGGTGAAATGCAAGTAGCATAAATAGAATATTATTACTTCAGATAGCTGTTATTAGGAATATGTGCAATATTAAGCCTAGAGAGTGTGGCGTCTCTGGCACAGAGCACCCTGTCTTTGGGTACCTTTTTCTTTGGACTAGCGAGTCTGGCGTGAACTTTGTGCTCGTGATATGTGTAACAGCCATAATTGTCATATGTAGAAGTGATCAATAAAAGTATATTTCATATAGAAGTGAGTTATCTCTCGACTAAGCTCCCATTATAACCACAGCAGTGACCCTGATACCGTCGACATCGCATCGAGCGTTATTTGTGCTTGTTTTCATCATTCACTCACATCATATGCCAGACTGCATTGTTTACGCCACAATGCATCTGCCTGTCACTTTCGGTGCAAGTGTAACAGGCCCCATTAACTCTGCCAATTGCAACCATGAGTGAACAAGTGTACCTTCTTCGAACTTGATTATAAGTGAACAGTTATCTGTGCTGGGCCATGCCGGCAGCCACCTAACCTTACCCGGTTCAACATGTCTGTCGCATAGTGTGGCAACACAACAGCAGCCTCAACATGGACAGTGCCTGCCACCTAACCACAACATGGAGGACGTTCCAGTTAAAGACAATGCGGTCTATCCTTCATGTACATCTTCACCTTGAGGATGGATTGGTGCCCCGGAAATTTCTAGGATGGTGAATTGAACGTTACAATGTATGGGGTAGCACGTTCTCATGTACATAGTGTGGCAGCACCTCCCTGCACGCCGTTTTGGTGATGCTGGTTAGCTCGATCACGCTGGTTTCTGCGACCGTCACACTGTGGTTGCACCATGATCACCTTCTGCTCACTTTCGTAATGGTGCCGACCCTTCCACCTGCTCCGGTTCTCGGGTCCACCAACCTGTGGCTCCACCACGACTGACCCCTGCTCACAGTTGCAATGGTACCGGCCGTTGCACCCGTGCCGCATTCTTCATCAGGTTTGCTGGGTGGACACACCTTGGTGGCCTATACACCCACCTCCACTCCCTCCGTATAGTGTGCTGCATGCGGCCACCACCCCACCCAGACCTCGGGCAACGCACCATGCACTGATACCGCACTTTTGGCTTCGGAGGTGTCCTGCTCCAGCCGCACCGATTTCCAGCTGCTGGAGCAGACTAAACATGTGGTACCAGGCAGATTCTGTAAGCTACCTGCATTACAAAAATACAACCCAAAAACTTGATTGGACCACCTCCTGGATATCCACGGCATCTCTGACGACAGTGCCCATTTACTCTGCCTGGTGAGCCATCTTCACACACATATGGACCTCATCAGCAATTTGCTCCTCTCACTGCCTATCTCGCACAAATATTCAATGGTCAAGTCACTGTCTATCGAGCTTCTTTCCTGCCCTCCAGCAGGGGTTATCCGTCACATTATACGCGAGGAGCATCATGATGATCGCACCCCTTTGCTACTTTGGTGGCGTCTATGTGCTTTAATTGACAACCACGCATTGCCTGACACTGCTCTTTGGATATTGGACATTAGGTATGGTCAAAATGCCTTTGGATCTGCAGCTTCATCACCCGCCTCACATCGCTGACCTACTCAAGGTTCGATTACGTATGGTGGATCAGAATTTCTCTATCATTCGTAGCTGACACGACCTGTCACGAACGACATCACCACCATCCTACTCAGCTGGAACACCTGTGCCTCCAGTTCCGTGCCCAACCAGCAGAGACCAGTGTGCTTGCCTCGGTGCCTCAGCTGCCCATCAGGAGCTGCCACCTAATGGCCTACATGATGTAGTGCCAGTGGGCTCCTGACAGCTGCTGACCGTACCTGAGCAGCAGCCCGATTAGCTACCAACCCTGCCGCAGTCAGCCGCTACCCGTGCCCGCACCTCGCTGGAATGCTATCCGGTCCACTGTGCTGGTTCCACACTACATACAGGGATGCCGCCAACGACTGTCGCGCACCCTGCGCCTCCCCAAATGAGACTGGCAGGCACGTTTAGGTGCCATGTCCCACCACGCACCTTCAGGCACCTATCTTCTGATGCTGCACGACCCGCTTCAGCGATGCGACACCTCTGTGCCACAGATATCCCGACTAGCATCCGCTTTCCTGTCGACACTGGTGCCAACATTAGCATCAACCTGTCCAAGCACACTGTCAAAATCATACTTAAATTTCCTCTCCTGTGGATTATGCTCAGCTCTGTCGTTTTCTGGGTATGGCAAACTTTTACCGCAGCCATATTCCTCAAGCTGCCTCTGTCGAAATGGCCCTCATCAATGCTCTCTCTGGCAAGAATGCCACTGGAAAACGGAGGTTGGAGTGGACCCAACCAATGCTCGACACTTTGGTAACCTTAAAACTGCTCTAGCCAAAGCCGTCACACTTGCCCACCCTGACCCTGAGACCCGTGTCTCGATCACAACTGATGCCATTGATTCAGCTGTGGGCGCCGTTTTACAGCAGCACACTGCTGACTCCACCCAGCCCCTCCACTTCTTTTCCAAGAATCTGAGTAAGAGCCAGTGCAATGGTCAGCATTTGACTTTCTGCTGCTCACAGTGTATGAGGTGATTAAACATTTTCATAGTGACCTCAATGGATGACTCTTCACCACCTATACTGAGCACAAGCCACTCGTGAACACTAATCCAGCTAAAGACTTTCCACCCAGGCATTTCCGCCATGTAGACTATATCTGTCAACACTCTTACAATGCATGCTATATCCGCGGCATGAAGAACGTTGTGGCAGACTACCTTTCCCTCATCTGGTGCTAAATGCACTGCTGAATCTGGAGGAGCTCGCCCGACTACAGGCCGACAATGGCGATATACAACAACTAAGATCAGACAACGGTTCATCGTTCTCTGTCCAGCCCTGTGTACTACCTGGTTCGGTAATCCCTGTCCTTTGTGACACCTCTATGGGCACACTTTGGCCCCTGGTCCCCACTGCTCTTCACCATAGGGTCTTTATTGCTTTGCATGGGTTAGCTCATCCTGGGACACTAGCCGTGAAATGGCTGGTCATGGAGCACTTTGTCTGGCCTAGTGTCAAGCACGACTGTCGCGCATGGAGCCGTGTGTGCATTTTGTGCCAATGCTGTAAAGTCAGCAGGCACACCCACCTCCTCTGGGCAAGTTTGACATCCCTAAGGGGCGTTTCTGGCATGACCATATCAACGGCATTAGCCCCTTCCTCTGTCCGAGGGCTACAGATATATCTCGGTGGTCATCGACTGTGTGACCCGCTGGATTGAGATGGTCCCCCTTCCTGACATCACAGCCGAGACTGTTGCCTGTTCCTTTGTCTCGGTGTGGGTTGCTTGCTTCGGCTGCCCCCCTATCTCTCACCACCAACCAGAATGACAATGTGAGTCAGCACTCTTTGCATGCCTCTGCGAACTCTGTGGCATCACCAAGTTTCATACCTCAGCTTACCACCCGCAGGCGGACAACCTTGTCGAGCAGTGGCACTGCACGCTCAATGCTGCCCTAATGTGCCACGGAAGCCTATGGTTGGAGGCCCTCCTGTGGGTCCTGCTGGGTATTCACTCAGCTCATAAGGAAGATCTCAATGCCTCACTCACTGAGGTTCTGTATGACAAGCCCCTTCTTCTCCTTCCCGAGTTCATTGAGGATTCACCCCCCTCTACAACCAAGGATCTCCCTGTCCTGGTTGAGCATGTCTTGCGTGCACATCACACCCTGCCCCCCCCCCCCCCCCTTCACCCCTCCCCTGTGTTTGTCCACAAGGACATAGCTATGTGCGACCTTGTTAAGCTGTGGGACGACACTGTGCGGGCAGCCCTTTAGCCGCCCTATTCGGGCCCTGACCATGTACTACATTGCAGTACCAACACATTTGTCATCCACCTCCATGGATGGTTCCAGACAGTTCCAGTTGTGAGAGTTAAACCAGCGTGGTCCCTCAACGTCGACCTTCCTCTCGATGCAGCCTTTGGCCGACTTGTCTCCTCTCGCTGTCACCTCTCACGTGCAGTCATTGGAACCACTGGGCTGCCAACACTGCCATCCCCAGTTCCCGCACCGGCCACCGCCTACATCCACTGCATTGGCACTGAGATTACGACTTCATTGCTTTTTGCATGCAAAAATTTTATATTGCACCATAATGCCTGAAGTAGTGCTAATGTGTCTCACTTCAATCAGTGGAAAATTTTATATAATGATCATATTGGCTAAATTTTATATGGATTTTCTTTATAGCATTTGACTGTCTTCAGCATTTTTAGTTATATTAAGAATGACGGTGGATAAAATGTAACACAACTTTTTTCCTTCAGAGATAAGGAAAACCTGGTCATTATTGTGGATAATATTATGACATTGGAATGGGTGGTCACATTGTGACTGGCCAAGTGAGCTACTGATGTATCTATTCCAAAATCACAAGGATTTCTGTAAAGATCGTTTGTTCTCTGGTTTAGTCTGTAATTTCTGGAGTCTCCTCAGAAATCTGATGGATGTTGTGAACAATTAATGTCCAAGTACAGTGAACAGCAAGTATAGGGGCGTGTTCACAGACTGTTGTCCATCAGCTATGCAGAATCATCTGAAAATAATCATAGAATGTATAACATCTTAAGCATTATTGAGTAATGTCATCAAATGTTGTTAATATTGAATCCATATGTTCTTTGAATAGCACTTCTGTATCATGTGCAGTATACTTTTTGTGTTAATTAATAAATAACTTCATTGAAGTTGGAATGTTGGTGAACATCAGCTACAGAAAAAATATGTATTATATACAAATATAGAGATGCAGATGTCAATTGCCAGCATTTAATAGCTTGTGATAGATTGGTACATAAGTGAGGATGAAGAATTAAAAGTAAATCCAGTGCTCAATACACGGCCCTACAATTATCTTGACGTAAAAGAAAAAGAAGAAGCAAATAATACTTCAAGAAGGGAATTCACTGAACAGCATTGTTCCATTGCAACAGCTCATGACATGTTGCCAGATCATGATAAAATGCATTATACGATGTTCACAAGAGTACCAAAGGAGATCTCGTTATCCTTTTCAAGGGAATCTGAGTGATAGGACAGTACGTTCATCCCTGGAAGGAAGCCATTTTAATCCCTCCTATGGAGCCAAGGAAGAAGTATATTTGCCCACATAGATATTACAGTGTTGCCTTTGCAAACAGTGTAGGAAATAGGTGGAATGAATAGTGAATTATCATCTTGTTTGAATTCTGGAATCCAGACATCTTCTTAGATGCTTCCAGACTGGGTTCAGGATGTATCACTCCACCATTGACCTTGCTGGAGAAGGGTATATAACAGAATTCCCCACACAGGCAGCATGATTTTTTGACCTTGAGAAAGAGTATCCTTGGACTGCTTGACTTTTAGTGTTGCTGAAGATATGTCTTCATCTTTTTAAGCTTCTTCCTGTCATGTCACTACTTCATATATCGAGGTGGAAAGTCATGACATTCAGGTTTGAGCAAGAAAATGATGTTCCTCAGAGGAGTTTCCTGCGTGTTACCCCTTTCACTATCACTACACAGCATTACACCCATGACTGGAAAGCTTGTACATACAGTTCTACTTCAGACAATGTAGCTATATTTTGCTGCTGATCCAGTGTGAAACAGCTGTTGAGCAGTTTCAGATGATCATAAGAAGAGTGGAGAAATGGATGGTGTGCACTGGTTTCAGGTTTACATCTGAGAAAACTACCTGCAACAATTCCCGCCATTCAAAGTGGGTCATAAAGAATGTTGTTTGGAAGATGTCTGATTTAGTGAGGTTTTTGGACATTACCTTTAATAAGAAACTCACTTGGCTACCACACCACCTCTTAAAGTACTTACCATCTTGAAGTGCATTAGCCACAGGTCTTATGAAGCAGATAAAGTATACCGGATCCATTTTATAAAAAAAAATTTCTAACCGTAGTGCGACATGCCCCTATAGAACCAACTCTACCTCTGCAGAGAGGCTGGCAAGTCACTGTTGTCCATCAAGTGACTATTGCTCATGGTTCACCAAGTTTATATTTTCTTAGGTTTTTGTCTGATTCAAAGTCACTGCCATTCCATCTGTTTGTTCAGCCTAATATACGAATGATTTGTTAGACACTCACAGGTCACAATGCTGTTAGGGATCTGTGCAAAGCAAACTGTTGAGGTACTGAGTGTGGGCCAGATTCCAGTTTTTGCCCAAAGATAGACTTAAAAGTGTCCCTTGAAGCTCAATATTACCAGAGCTATAATCAGTCTTTTGGAATGCAAGGAGGAGAGTCCCTTGGATTTCATCAAGTATTTCATTAAAGCTGAAGACATTATTGTTTCTCAAGAGATTATCACTCTCTTAAAGTTTTGTTTCACTGGGAGGTTTCATCTTGTTCTTTATTGTAATTAAATTTAGTTTCTGCACTGGGTGTAGATAACCTTGATATCAAGTACTCTAATCCCAAACATCATGTTTCTACCAACTGCTATCTCCTTCTTGGTACAAATAAGTGCGAAATCAGTCAGTAAGTCTCTCTTAGAGTGGCAGTACATCATAAAACCTACAAAAATGAAAAATAAGCTAAATCACTCACTCATCTGCATATGACACAGCTGCATGTTACAGAAAAGTGACTATGCACAGTTGCCAAGGCAGATGTGTGAGAGGGACGAGGAAAGAACTGGTGCAGATGACAGTTGGGGAAGACTGGTGGGTCAAGGATGGAAAGTACTGGAAGAGAGAGGGTGAATGATTCAAGGAGTTTGTCCAGTCCACAGGCCGAAATCTCATTTAGTCTCCATTCTTGGCTATCCATCACTCCCCTTTCTTCTAGCCTTACCTATCTTGTTATTTTCTACACTGTCTCCTTCCTCCATCAGCAATCCTTCTGATCCTCCCATGTTCTACCACCTTTATTTTATGATTGTTCCATAACTTATCCACATCTTCCCTGTGCTGACAAAATTCATCTCTTATGTCCCAATATTCGTCTTTCTTCTTGTTCTCCAGCATGTCTTCTCTCAACCTAGCTGCCGCATTGCTTTCCTTCTCCATCCAGTTTCAGGGGGATTTTTTTTTAAATTTATTTTTATAGAACGTTTGAAGATTTTGGCCAGCTCTTATACTGTTTTGTAATTTAACATGATGAATTTAATCTGACTTACATGTTTGATAAAATAGTTGAATCAATTTTTTTTCAACTGCTTCATGAAATTATTTAGTTTCAGACCGTATGTTTGATATTAATTATAAACTATCATGGAAGTGTTCTTTTTTTCCTTAGATGAATGTGATTTGCAACAAAAGGAAAATATTTTTTCAGGCTATCGATGTAACATCAATGGCACGAATGTTCACTGGTATTGTTAAATGTGGAGCATGGGGCTGCTTTGACGAATTCAACAGGCTTGATGAGGCAACTCTTTCTGCAGTATCTTTGCAGATTCAACCAATACAGATGGCTCTGAAACTTGGACTGAAAACTGTGAAGATCCTTGATGAAGAAGTAAGTGATAATTTACTATGTCTGTGGAAATTAGATTCAAATTTCCTTTTTTAAACTGAGTTTCACTGTTTTACTGCAAGGAAAAAAAAAAGAAAAAAAACGAATTTAACTGATGTGTGGCATGTAGAAGCATGCAACAGAAAACAGTATTTACACTAGCTTTTGAGCTATTGCTCTTTCTCTAGTAAACACACATTCATACACCCCAAAAAGCACGCACCCTCAGCAAAACTGACTGCCTATTATTGATAACAGTTCCCTGGTCAAGTGGAAGTGGAAAAGTGGTAGGTAAGGATGCATGATGTGGTGGTGGGAGGTTGGGGCGTAATGGGATAGTACGAGACAGAACTGTCGATAGGTGACTCAGTGACATTACAACAAGATGAAAAGGATTCAAAGTATAGAGCATATAAGAGGTAGAGTGAGAAGGTAGGGAAGTAAAGGAGAGGAAGTTGGAGATTAAGAGGGAGGCAGGGAGGGAAGAAAGTTAAAGGATGGAAAGGGGAGGGGGGGGGGGGGGGGGGGAGAAAGTGGAAGAATATGGGTAGATGGCAGTACAAAATCTTGATGGGGATAGAGTGGTGTGGACAGAAAAGAGAAGGGAAAAGGTAATATGAGCCAGTTTAAACAGGTTAGCATAGGTTTAGCCCAGAGGACTGTGTGAGTACAAGATATGCTGGAGAGAAAATTCCCACCTTCATAGTTCAGAGAAACCAGAGCTGGAAAGGAATGTCCAAATGTCTTACATAGTGAAGCAGCCTTTGAAGTCATTAGTGTTGTGGTGCATAGCATGTTTGGCAACTGTATGTTAAAGCTGCAGTTTGCCTCATGCCATTCATGCAGTTAGACAGTTGCTTACATGTCATGTCCATGTAGAATGCTGTGCAGTAATTGTTGCATATCTGATATCTAACCTGGCTGCTTTACACACGTGATTCTGCCTTTTATAGGGTAGGAAATGCCTGTGACTGGACTGTGGTGGGAGGTGGTAGGTGGGTTTATGGGAGAGGTGTTGCACCTGGATTGACCACAAGGAAATGGCCCATGGGATGCAGGATTGAGAGCAGGATTGGAATAGGGATGAACAAGGATATTCTATAGGTTGGGTGAGTGGTAGAATCCAACTTTTGTCAATGTGGTCAGGATTTGGGTAGGATGTCTCTCATATCAGGGCATAATGAGAGGTAGTTGAAGCCCTGGTGAAGACGAAGTAAATATTCCTGAATTCCAAGCAAGAGCAACTGCCAAGATGAGAAACATAGTAGCTATTCTTGGTGAAGTAGGTATCCTTGGAGCAACAAAGCAGCTTAAGTCACTTAATAAAGCCAAGGTGTCCAGTCCAGATTATATACCAGTCAGGTTCCTCTCAGAGTATGCTGATACAATAGCTGCATATTTAGTAATTATATGCAACCACTTGCTCACAGAAAGATCTGTACCTAAAGACTGGAAAATTGCTCAAGTCACACCAATACCCAAAAAGGGAAGTGGGCATATCCGCTGAATTGCAGGCCCATATCACTAATGTCGATTTTCAGTAGGGTTTTGGAACACATACTGTATTCGAACATTATGAAGTCCCTCAAAGAAAACGATTTATTGACACATTATCTGCACAGATTCAGAAAATATCGATCATGCAAAACACAACTAACTCTTTATACTCAGGAGGTAATGAGTGCTATCGACAGGGGATGTCAGACTGATTCCATGTTTTTAGATTTCCAGAAGGCTTTTGACACCGTTCTTCACAAGTGTCTTCTAACCCAACTGCATACCTACAGAATCTCGCCTCAGTTGTGTGACTGTATTTGTGATTTCCTGTCACAAAGGTCACAGTTCGTAGTAATGTACAAGAAGTCATCAAGTAAAACAGAAGTAATATCTGGCATTCCCCAAGAAAGTGTTATAGGCCCTCTATTGTTCCTGATCTGTATTAATGACATAGGAGACAATCTGAATAGCTGTCTTAGATTGTTTGCAGATGATGCTGTCATTTACCATCTTGTAAAGTCATCATATGACCAAAACAAATTGCAAAATGATTTAGATAAGATATCTGTATGGGGTGAAAAGTGGCAATTGACCTTGAATAAAGACAAGTGTGAAGTTATTCACATGAGTACTAAAAGAAGTCAGCTAAATTTCGATTACGCGATAAGTCACACAAATCTGAGGGCTGTAAATTCAACTAAATACTTAGGTATTACAATTACAAATAACCTAAATTGGAACAATCACATAGACAGTGTTGTGGATAGAGCAAACCAAAGACTGTGATTCATTGGCAGAACACTTAGATGGTGCAACAGGTCTGCTAAAGAGACTGCTTACAACACACTTGTCCGCCCAATCCTGAAGTATTGCTGTGCGGTATGAGATCTGCTTCAGGTGGGACTGAAGGATGACATTGAAATAGTTCAAAGAAGGGCAGCTCATTTTGTATTACCGCAAAATAGGGGAGATAATTCCACAGACATGATACGTAAATTGGAGTGGCAATCATTAAAACAAAGACGTTTTTCGTTGCGACGGGATCTTCTCATGAAATTTCAATCACATGTTTTCTCCTCCAACTGCGAAAACATTCTGTTGGCGCCCACCTACATAGGAAGAAACAATCATAATGATAAAATAAGAGAAATCAGGGCTCACACAGAAAAATTTAATTGCTCATTTTTCCCGTGCGCCATCTGAGAGTGGAACGGTAGAGAGACAACTTGAAGGTGGTTCATTGAACCCTCTGCCAGGCACTTTATTCTGAATTGCAGAAAGATCACGTAGACTTAGATGTAGAAGTAGACAATGTGGTTGAGTCTTTCAAGTCCACAGTGACACTGGATGATCAGAGGAATGTTGGTCGGCGGCTGGTTAACAGATTTACTGATGCCAGAGGAGAAGACAACATGGGATAATTTTTTATGGATGAGCTCGATAGAATAGTGTCGGTCAATAAAAGCTGTGATGAGGTTATCTGCATATTTCAACAACTGCTTCCCATTGCAGATGTGGCACCAAAAGTGTTGAGGCTACAAGCTAAAGACTTTTTGACATGGAATGGGTGACAATTGTCAAAATGGAGGTACCATTGGTGATTGGTGAATTTGATGTGAATAGGCATAATTATGGAGTCATCTGAGATGGGGGAAGGACTAGATGAAGCATTTTGGAAGAGGTGTTGACGTTACGGAGGAAGGACCAAAGGTTGTTCCTGCCTTAAGTCCAGATCATGAAAATATAATTTCCATCCTGAAACCTCCATTGTTGTTACATAAATAAAAATTAAAAAGAAGATAGTGTAAATTCATAAATTTTCACTGTGATACAATAATTTCACCAACTGAAGTAAAATGGCTATCATATTATTGATGTCTGTACAGACCTGTAAAAGCTATGAGATAGAGAAATTTCTTTGACAGGTAACATGGAGCAGATGTAAAGTGAAACAGGTTTACTTACATATAATATTACATTGTGTTTTCCATTGTTTTGAATCTAGAGTATTAGTGTTTTGAAGTAAGGTTGAATATTACACTAATATAGAGTGAAGCAGATGTGATTATTATGCTGAACATTGGTTCAGGTGGTACAAATCATGTCCAAAATAAGTTATTTAGGAGAAAAAAAATCTAAAGTTGTAGTAGTTAGAATCACAAGTAAGAACAAAAATCTCACTCTTGTAGTTTCATTTGTTTCTTTCAGAGTTAACTAAAATATGAAATTGGCCATTGCATTTTGGGCAGAATCATTATGACCTGAAGAAATAATTTTAGGCAAACAATAGAAAATTGGGATGGTCAGTTAGGTATTTACCCCTTCTGCTCTCAAATATTATTCTGCTACATTAATCACAGTTCTTCAAGACAGAATAGACTTTTGCAAGTAGGAATGCACACCACTGTATGAACTGAATGAAATGTATCTTTCTGTCCATCATTTGTTTTCGAGAGGATAATTGATTTACCTTTTTACAAGCCTCATACTAATTTTTGTCCTCATTAACTCTAAAGCTAATGTAAAGACAAAATGGCTGAATGCTGTGGTTGCACTCTGTGTTGCTATCCACAATTTCTCCTGCATATTTAAATAGTTTAGGCTCACATATTTTCTGTGTGTTCTGTGGTTTCACTATTTTGTGAGTGTAATGTAGTAATCACACACATTATTATGAACAGGTAATAGTTTGAAAATATTGTCACATTGTAACCACACATTCTGTGCAGCACAGCTCATGGCATTTTTCCCTCTTCTGGAGAAACAGCAACCAACAGTTTCAAATGTTCTCATTGGAGCTGGCTACAGCGTCTTATAACTGGATTTTGGCAGTGGTCCTGTGATACCATCAGCAGAGGATCCATGCATTTGGATCATGTTGTTCCACCTTCACCATGATGAGCATTGAAGGTAACTCCACTCGTCAAAGCTTTCTGCTGTTCGAGTGCACCTTCAGTTTTCCTGAATGAGAAGCCCTCTTTGTTGATCTGCAACTCAGAATTGTAGTTGGCTTCATATGGAGGGTCATGGATGACATATCTCCACTTTAGTCTTCTTTAAGAAGGGTGGTAATCCTCAACTTTGTTTCAGTAACTTTGCTGATACTACCACTTTTCATCCTGGCACAAAAATCTGTAGTAAGTCTGCTGAGCTGCATCTCACTGCCAATTCTTGACATTATATTGTTCACAGTCCTTCAGTTGGCATCCAGGACTCGTATGTAAGCCAGCTATCTTGCTTCTTCTGTCTTGGTGCTAAGGTGTTTCTTGTAGCCTTCTTGAGTATCATCTGGTTGAAGCAGTAACAGTGTATCCATTTGGTATTGTGACTGTGGAGCAGAAAGAATGGGATGAAGCCTGTGGTGTCCCGCTGTGCTGTGTTACATACAAATGTCATGATGTGAAGTATCACACCCTAATCTCTCTGTTCAGTATCAACGTACATCAGGAATCTATTTTCCGGTGTCTTATTAAGGCATACCCTAAAGGTTATTCACTTGTGGGTGGCAGGCAGTTGTTATCCTGCGGCCGGCCGCGGTGGTCTCACGGTTCTAGGTGCTCAGTCCGGAGCCGCGCGACTGCTACAGTCGCAGGTTCGAATCCTGCCTCGGGCATGGATGTGTGTGATGTCCTTAGGTTACTTAGGTTTAAGTAGTTCTAAGTTCTAGGGGACTGATGACCACAGATGTTACGTCCCATAGTACTCAGAGCCATTTGAACCATTTTGTTATCCTGCGGATGATATCACAATGTGAAATTACCTCTGATATCACTCTCGACTGGAGAACTTTTCCACAATCGGAGATCACCATATGGTGTGCTCTGTGTTTCAAAATTGTCTTCTAAAAGGAGCCTTGTAACTTCCAGAACTTTGGCAGTCATCACAGCCAAGGTGACAGAGTATCAGGTGAGGTAGTTCAGAGTATTATCCATTGGTTTCTATTTGTAGGCTTTGGGGACCTCCCCAAGAGGTTGTTCCAGGTCTATGGAATAGCATTGCTGCAGCCAGAATTAGTGTCAGATTCCCTGAAGGTAATTGCAGCATGTACTCTCATCACTAGCATTCATCACAGTGGCTGACTTAGTGTCTTCAGATTAGTGGACTCCTGGCCAGTGATATCTTCATCTGGCTCTATCTGGAGTCTTCAAGGAACTCAGGTGACCAGATGTTGGTGTGCCAAGGAAATACATCCCGATATCTGCCTGCAAATGAAATGTGATGATGACCATTAACTTCTGCCCCATTGGATTGTAGTTCCCCTTATACACTGTTCAGTTTATTAACTGTCATTTTCATTTAGATAGTTCCTCCTTCTTCAAGGTTTCTATGGTTTTCAGCAGTGCTGGATTTCCATCAGTTCACCAGCAATGTCATTTAATGCAGTGATGACTCATATTTGATCCATGCTGTTGTGTTCCATCAAAGAATTCCTTGAAAGGCAGTCAATGTCCTTGTACTTGCATCTGCTTTTGTATAGTGCTGTGACATCATACACGTAAAATCTCAGTGTCCACTGTACCAGTGACAAGATGGATCCTTCAGTTTAATCAGCCAGCATAGAGAATGGTGGTCTGTCACTATAGTGAATGGTTTGCAGAATGAATACAGCAGGAACTTGTTGATGGCCCAACCAGCTCCAAGGTACTATTGGCACCACATTTGCTATGGCTGTCAAGCAAATCAGCAATTGCAGAACATTACTTTTGTAATAGTCATCTCATATAATAGTCATCACACTACAAAGAAAGTAGCTTCCAGTTACTGGGACAAAGGTGTTAAAGAAGCTGCTGAGATAAGCTGTCGTGATTAAATTAGCAAGTGATCTTGTAAATAGTGATGGGTGTTTTTGCTTAAATTTTGTCTGTAATCTTGCTCTTCCCTTGGTCAAACAACGCAGGGACAGAGTTAGCGCTCCATGCTCATCTGCTGTTGATTAATATTTCACTATTGATAACATTTAATGCTAGTCATCTTTTATTGGCACTAGCTATTTACGATTCATGTTGTCTTCCTGTATGCACCATCTTTTCATTCCGGTTGTTGTAGCTCTATTCACCAGCTGTTTAAGTAGATGCATACAGCAGTATCATTTTATTTGTGTCTTAAAAATGACAAGTGTCCATATATCAAATTATCATCTGCTGTCAAGGCTTTTACATGGCTGCACTTCTGTAAGTTACATGAAGATGCAGTATGCAGGGAGAAGCTGAAGCTTATGTATTAAATGTCAGACAATAGTTTTCTTTATTTTTGTGTGAACTTCTGACATGCAAATGTCATTAGTTACGATCTTGTTGCACATTTGGCTCCCAGATGTACATGTGTAAAAAAGTGTTAGTCATTGTAATACCCAGAATACCTACCTTTTGCCTTACAATTACAAACAGTTATTCATAGTAATATTGAAGTGAATGTATGAAAATGTACAGACACACTTATCATGAAAGTTTGGAATTAGGAAATGATTGATTCCATTCAAAATTGATTCATTTGATGTTTTATGGTGTATACAGGAGTAATATTGCAGTGAATGTATGACAATGGTGTATACAGGAGCTGTTGTTGTTGTTGTGGTCTTCAGTCCTGAGACTGGTTTCATGCAGCTCTCCATGCTACTCTATCCTGTGCAAGCCTCTTCATCTCCCAGTACCTACTGCAACCCACATCCTTCTGAATCTGCTTAGTGTATTCATCTCTTGGTCTCCCTCTACGATTTTTACCCTCCACGCTGCCCTCCAATACTAAATTGGTGATCCCTTGATGCCTCAGAACATGTCCTACCAACCGATCCCTTCTTCTTGTCAAGTTGTGCCACAAACTTCTCTTCTCCCCAATCCTATTCAATACTTCCTCATTAGTTATGTGATCTACCCATCTAATCTTCAGCATTCTTCTGTAGCACCACATTTCGAAAGCTTCTATTCTCTTCTTGTCCAAACTATTTATCGTCCATGTTTCACTTCCATACAAGGCCACACTCCATACAAATACTTTCAGAAATGACTTCCCTGACACTTAAATCTATACTCAATGTTAACAAATTTCTCTTCTTCAGAAACGCTTTCCTTGCCATTGCCAGTCTACATTTTATATCCTCTCTACTTCGACCATCATCAGTTATTTTGCTCCCCAAATAGCAAAACTCCTTTACTACTTTAAGTGTCTCATTTCCTAATCTAATTCCCTCAGCATCACCCAACTTAATTCGACTACATTCCATTATCCTTGTTTTGCTTTTGTTGATGTTCATCTTATATCCTCCTTTCAAGACACTGCCAATTCCATTCAACTGCTCTTCCAAGTCCTTTGTTGTCTCTGACAGAATTACAATGTCATCGGCGAACCTCAAAGTTTTTATTTCTTCTCCATGGATTTTAATACCTACTCCGAATTTTTCTTTTGTTTCCTTTACTGCTTGCTCAATATACAGATTGAATAACATCGGGGAGAGGCTACAACCCTGTCTTACTCCCTTCCCAACCACTGCTTCCCTTTCATGTCCCTCGACTCTTATAACTGCCATCTGGTTTCTGTACAAATTGTAAATAGCCTTTCGCTCCCTGTATTTTACCCCTGCCACCTTTAGAATTTGAAAGAGAGTATTCCAGTCAACATTGTCAAAAGCTTTCTCTAAGTCTACAAATGCTAGAAACGTAGGTTTGCCTTTCCTTAATCTTTCTTCTAAGATAAGTCGTAAGGTCAGTATTGCCTCACGTGTTCCAGTGTTTCTACGGAATCCAAACTGATCTTCCCCGAGGTCAGCTTCTACTAGTTTTTCCATTCGTCTGTAAAGAATTCGTGTTAGTATTTTGCAGCTGTGGCTTATTAAACTGATTGTTCGGTAATTTTCACATCTGTCAACACCTGCTTTCTTTGGGATTGGAATTATTATATTATTCTTGATGTCTGAGGGTATTTCGCCTGTTTCATACATCTTGCTCACCAGATGGTAGAGTTTTGTCAGGACTGGCTCTCCCACGGCTGTCAGTAGTTCCAATGGAATGTTGTCTGCTCCCGGGGCCTTGTTTCGACTCAGGTCTTTCAGTGCTCTGTCAAACTCTTCACGCAGTATCGTATCTCCCATTTCATCTTCATCTACATCCTCTTCCATTTCCATAATATTGTCCTCAAGTACATCGCCCTTGTATAGACGCTGTATATACTACTTCCACCTTTCTGCTTTCCCTTCTTTGCTTAGAACTGGGTTTCGACCTGAGCTCTTGATATTCATGCAAATGGCTCTCTTTTCTCCAAAGGTCTCTTTAATTTTCCTGTAGGCAGTATCTATCTTACCCCTAGTGAGATAAGCCTCTACATCCTTACATTTGTCCTCTAGCCATCCCTGCTTAGCCATTTTGCACTTCCTGTCGATATCATTTTTGAGACGTTTGTATTCCTTTTTGTCTGCTTCATTTACTACATTTTTATATTTTCTCCTTTCATCAATTAAATTCAATATTTCTTCTGTTACCCAAGGATTTCTACTAGCCCTCGTCTTTTTACCTACTTGATCCTCTGCTGCCTTCACTACTTCATCCCTCAAAGCTACCCATTCTTCTTCTACTTTATTTCTTTCCCCCATTCCTGTCAGTTGTTCCCTTATGCTCCCCCTGAAACTCTGTACAACCTCTGGTTCTTTCAGTTTATCCAGGTCCCATCTCCTTAAATTCCCACCTTTTTGCAGTTTCTTCAGTTTTAATCTACAGGTCATAACCAATAGATTGTGGTCAGAGTCCACATCTGCCCCTGGAAAGTCTTACAATTTAAAATCTGGTTCCTAAATCTCTGTCTTACCATTATATAATCTATCTGATACCTTTTAGTATCTCCAGGGTTCTTCCATGTATACAACCTTCTTTCATGATTCTTAAACCAAGTGTTAGCTATGATTATGTTGTGCTCTGTGCAAAATTCTACCAGGCGGCTTCCTCTTTCATTTCTTAGCCCCAATCCATATTCACCTACTACGTTTCCTTCTCTCCCTTTTCCTAAACTCGAATTCCAGTCTCCCATGACTATTAAATTTTCGTCTCCCTTTACTATCTGAATAATTTCTTTTATTTCATCATACATTTCTTCAATTTCTTCGTCATCTGCAGAGCTAGTTGGCATATAAACTTGTACTACTGTAGTAGGTGTGGGCTTCGTATCTATCTTGGCCACAATAATGCGTTCACTATGCTGTTTGTAGTAGCTTACCCGCATTCCTATTTTCCTATTCATTATTAAACCTACTCCTGCATTACCCCTATTTGATTTGGTGTTTATAACCCTGTAGTCACCTGACCAGAAGTCTTGTTCCTCCTGCCACCGAACTTCACTAATTCCCACTATATCTAACTTTAACCTCTCCATTTCCCTTTTTAAATTTTCTAACCTACCTGCTCGATTAAGGGATCTGACATTCCACACTCCGATCTGCAGAACGCCAGTTTTCTTTCTCCTGATAACGACATCCTCTTGAGTAGTCCCCGCCCGGAGATCCGAATGGGGGACTATTTTACCTCCGGAATATTTTACCCAAGAGGACGCCATCATCATTTAATCATACAGTAAAGCTGCATGCCCTCGGGAAAAATTACGGCTGTAGTTTCCCCTTGCTTTCAGCCGTTCACAGTACCAGCACAGCAAAGCTGTTTTGGTTATTGTTACATACAGGAGCTATAAATGAATAATAAAGAGTAACATAATATAGCTTCTGTATCAGGTTCATCAGCCGACATTTGCTTCACAATTTTTCTGATGTTTCAACAGCATGAGCGGCTGGCATTATTAGAGCTTCACCCTCCATTGCTGGTAGTGGACTGGAGTCGAGCTTGCAGCTACAGATTACATTTACCTGGTGTGCCAGCATGTATGGGCTTTTCGGTGGTCATTTCCTGTGTGGTTTTCCCCTTGCTGCCTACAACAATCATTTGCTGCAGCTTCTGAAAATAGCTGGAAGGCATTACCATTGGCAGTCCTCTTAGTCGAGTGGTGGCCAGCTTTTCCATGGAACATTTCAAAACACAAGCACTCCACTTGGCACCTCGGCACCTCATAAACCTTAAGTATAGTATAGATACGTTGACGATACCTTCATCGTATGGAGCTATGGTGAGGAACTGTTCGATTACTTCCTAAGACACTTGAACAGCCTCCACGCCATCATAAAATTTATCATGGAGGTAGAAAAGGACAAAAAGCTACCCTTACTAGAAGTGTTGGTCACAAGGGATGGTGAAAACCTGTGACACAGCATGTATTGAAAACTGACACACACGGACTGATACCTGCACAAACTGTCAAACCACAATCCGAGCCAGAAAAGAGGCATGATTAATATGCTTGTAACGTGAGCAAGATGAGTAAGTGTGGCGCACCACCTCAGATGCAATATGCAACACCTGGAAAACATTCTGAACAGCTACACCACCAGTTACAGAAGAAGAATCACAGAATCAATCTCAGCGAAGTGACAAATCGGAAAAAGGAATGTTGGATACGGCCTTCCTTTCATGTAGTCCCAGAGTGATGGACAGAATCAGACATATGTTATACATACACAGCACGAAGACTGTTTATAAACCACAAAGAAAATCAAAGAGTGTTTCAAAGATCAGAAAAGGAGAAAAGGGACCCACTTACAATGACAGAATATACTGGATACCACATACATGCGGAAAAGTTTATGTTGGGATGGCTGGATAATCAATCAACACCAGGATCACAGAACATAAGTGGCACTGTGGCTTGGGGCAGGTGGGGAAATTGACCATGGCGGAGAATGTGTTCGAGACCGACCACATAGTAAAATTCGTCTACATGGATGTTCTTGCTGCAGAGGAGTGCTATCACACCCACTTGTTCAGAGAAGCTACATTAATACACAGACGTGATAATTGCTTCAACAAGAAGGAAGAAAGCCTCATGGTGAATGGATACTGGATTCCCATGGTGCAGTTAACAATTGTGCACTGGATATGACCACAGAAAATCACTTGGATGCTGGCACACCAGGTACATATAATATGCAGCTGCTGTCTTGACTCCAACAACAGAGGGTGAAGTTTTGACAATGCAGACCACTTGTGCTGGTGAAATGTCAGAAAAAACATCAAAAAAACATCGGCTGAAGAACCAAAGACAGAAGCCAACAGGCAGTTTGTCAACATGTGGCCATGAAAGCCTTAAAAATTTTGTAACATAATATAATACATTGTTCAGTTCTTTCTTGTTCCTTTAGCAGTTATCTGTTGATCCACGCTGAGCTAATATATTTCTGTTTGATTTATTGAGAAGTGGTAGAGATGAGTAGCTTTATTTCACTTCAATAATTTAAGTGATATGAATTGTGTCACTGCTATTCTCTGTCTTTTATTTATTTATTTACACCCCTAGTTCTGTAGGACCAAATTGAGGAGCGAATCTCCAAGGTCATCTCCAAGGTGTCAGTACATGAAATTACAACATAAAAGTAATATCAGATAAAATGAAATGTTTATGAACCCAGAAAAAGTCAAGCCATAGGTTTAAGTAAACACAATCAACAATATAACATAAGAATCAGCTTAATTTTTCAAGGAACTCCCCAACAGAATAGAAGGAGTGACCTGTGAGGAAACTCTTCAGTTTCAATTTGAAAGTGCATGGATTACTGCTAAGATTTTTGAATTCGTGTGGTAGCTTATTGAAAATGGATGCAGTAGTATACTGCACACCTTTCCGCACGAGAGTTATGGAAGTGTGCTCTGAATGCAGATTGGATTTCTGCCGAGTATTAACTGAATGAAAGCTGCTAATTCTTGGGAAAAAACTGATATAGTTAACAAGAAACAGAAGTAAAGAATATACATATTGAGAAGGCAATGTCAAAAAACCCAGACTAGTGAATAGGGGTCGACAAGAGGTTCACGAACTTACACCACTTATTGCCTGAAGAGCCCATTTCTGAGCCACAAATATCCATTTAGAACGGGAAGAGTTACCCCAAAATATAATATCATATGACATAAGCGAATGAAAATAAGCAAAGTAGACTAATTTTTGTGTCGCTTACTTCAGATACCATTCGAATAGTAAAAATGCCAGCATTAAAACTTTGAACAAGATCCTGAACATGCGATTTCTATGACATTTTACTATATATTTCAACACCTAGAAATTTGAACTGTTCAGTTTCACTAATCATATGCCCATGCTGTGCAATTAAATTGTTGGTTTTTTTTTAATTGTATGTTCGCAACTGTAAAACTAAGTTTACTGTGATTTAGCATTAGTTTACTTTCTACAAGGCATGTACTTATGTCAGGAACTGCACTGAAACAGAGCCAATGTCATGCACAACATCCTTCCTTACCAAGCTAGTGTCATCAGGAAACAGAAATATTTTAAAATTACCCATAATACTATAGGACATATCATTTACATAAATAAGAAACAGGAGTGGCCTCAAAATTGATCCCTGAGGCAACACCCTCCCCCCCCCCCCCCCCCCCCTCCCGCCCCACTCTCCCCTTTTGACCAAATCCCAGTCAGACCCCACATCACAGCCATTCTCAACACAGTGAATAATGACCTTTTTCTGTCTGTTGTTAAAGTAAGCGGAGAACGAGTTGTGAGGTACTCCCCATATTCCGTAATGGTCCAACTTCTGGAGCAATATTTTGTGATCAACACAATCAAACGCTGCTTTAGTTAAATCAAAAAATATGCCTAGCATTTGAAACCTTTTGTTTAATCCATCCAGTACCTCACAGAGAGAAGAGAATATAGCATTTTCAGTTGTTAAACGACTTCCAAAGCTGAAATGTACATTTGATAGCAAATTATCTAATATATAATGATCAATTATCCTTACTTAACATTGCCTTTTCAGTAACTTTATCAAACACTGTCTAATGTTTCTTGATGACAGGAATGAGTGAAGTTGGATTGCAAACTTACCACTTCTCTTATACGAGTTGACTTACTTGGTGTATACAGCCGATCTTCCTCTCTGGATAGCTGGCTTCTGGAATCTCTATAAACTTCTTCTCTGTAGAATGTTGCTAGTTACAGGAACCTTAAAGACTCTCTCGCCACTTACAAAATAATTTGGTACTCAAAGAATACTTTTCAATAACTTTAATAATTGAGCTTCATAAGAACAAAATTCACACTTCGCACGTAATCATTTAACTTCTCATAAGTAACTCATATCGTCTCACATTAGAAACAGATTTAAGTCCATTTAGAAAAGAGTTGGCTTAATAACCGTGTCTCTACTACAAACATATTGTCAAATATGTCTTGCCTCCAGCTAGTCCAAGATAAGAGTTTTTTCACAATTCAGAATCTCGATTGTTTCTTTGTCAGTAACAATAGTCACAATTCAAACAACACAGACTAACACAGAAGTTCCTTGGTTCTTCCGTGTGGTTTCACTACAGCTTCCATGAATCACCCGAGAAGTACTTTTCGGTGCTGTTCAGCCGCTGCGTCAACCTTTCGCTCATGACTCATTTCACACCTGCACACACAGACAGGTGATGCACAGTAGATAGGGTTCCTTTCTCCCCGTCACATGAATAATATCGTGTGTTTGAGGCGGTGGAAGGCCGAGTGGTTCTAGAATTTACACAGAAATTCTCAAAACACTACAACTGACGGCATAGAAATATGTCTAAAATTGTCTACATTATCCCTTTCTCCCATTTTATAAAGCAGCTTCTGAGTACTTTAATCATTCAGGAAACTGACCATTCGTAAAAAAAAAAAATTACAAATATGGCTAAATACAGGGCTAACGTGTGCATTTACTTTATTATTCTGCTAGGCACTCCATCATATCCATGAGAGTCCTTAGTCTTCAGTGATTTGGTTATTGACTCAATCTCCCCCTTGTCAGTATCACAGAGGAGTATCTCAGACATCAGTCTAGGAAAGGCATGTTTCAAGAGAGTTATATGATTCCCTGTAGAAACTAACTCTGACATGTCTCTGCCCCTTCTCCTCTTCACATTCTGTTCTGCTCTTTTGTCTCCACACCATCCCCACATGGACTCTTGTTTACTCCACCATAGCACCCCTTTACCTTGCTTTCGTTATGTCTTTCTCTTATTTTAGAGTATCCACCTTCTTCCTGGTACTGTCCATTTGTGTTTCTCCTAGTGGTCCACTACCCTGCCCCTGCTTCCCTGCATGGTTTCCAGCCATCATTCGTGCATGTACATCTACATACATACTCTACAAGCCACAGTATAGTGCATGGTGGATGATACCTTGTGCAACTGCTAGTCATTTCCTTTCCTGTTCCATTCATAAATAGAGCGAGGGAAAAGCAGCTGCCTACATAGAAACTCTGGAAGCCACCATAAGGTGCATGGCGGATGGTACTTCGTGCCACTACTAGTCATTTCCTTTCATTTCCCAGGGAACAACGGCTGCCTATATTCCTCTGTATGAGCTCGAATTTTTTGTATCTTATGTTCATGATCCTTTCGCAAAACATGTCAGTAGATTCATTCTGCAGTCAGCTTCAAATGCTGGTTCTCTAAATTTTCTCAATAGTTTACCTCAAAAAGAGCATCACGAGCTCCATAATACATGTCATTGATCAAATTTGCTGGTGACAAATCTAGCAGCACACCTCTAAATTGCTTCCATGTCTTTCTTTATTCCAACCTGGGGGGGGGGGGGGGGGGGGGGGGCGAGATCCCAAACAGTTGAGCATTTATCAAGAACAGGTTGTGCTAGTGTTGTCTATGTAGTCTTTATTACAGATGAACCCCACATTTATAAAATTCTCCCAATATACTAAAGTTGAACATTCTCCTTCCCTCCTACCATCTTACGTGCTGATTTCATTTCATATTTATTTGCAATGTTATGCCTAATATTTAATCAATGTGACTGTATCAAACAGCACACAACTAATGCTGTATTCAAACATTATGGATTGTTTTCTTTCTCATATTTTTCTATGTCTTGAGCAAGCTACCATTCATCAGACCAACTAGGAACTTTGTCAAAGTTATCTTTTGTCCTCCCACTATCACTCAGTGGTGACACCTCCCAAAACACCACAGCATTGTCTGTAAACAGCTGCAGAGTGCTGCTCCTTCTGCCCATCAGATCATTTACATATGTAGAGTAGTGTTACTCAAACATTTTTACTCACGAGCTAATACTGACATTGTGGGCCAGCACCTTGGGCCGCATTTATACTGATATTATTATTAATTGGTAACCTACATAAATTAGTATACTATGGGCCCCAGTAAACTACCTACACTAAGGGTGTGATAAGTTGGCTTCTAGAAACCAAGCACTGATCGTTAAAAGTTGGCACCTTTCGGAGCACTTCACGTCAACTGTTATCTGTTTCATATTGCTGCCCCCCACAGCAACCCCAAAATTGTGACTCCATAATTGTCTGATAATGTGTTGTAGTGTTGACTGTGTGAGTGGATACTTAACTGATTAATAACAGTAATTCTACTTATATTTAAATTCATTGTGCGTGATGCCAGTTGAAAAGCTAGCTGAATGAGTAGTTATGGCTCCATAGTCTGGAAAGCCTGCAAAATGACTGGGAAAACAGTGTGCTGACCACATAGACCTCCATGCCATATTCACATGATGCTACAAGGCAGAGGATGACTCAGTGGCTGTTAGATATCCTTTGGGTCTTCACGCCTGATGGGAAGCTCATTAGTTGTTAGATGCATCTTCAGTATATAAATAAATTGACGTAATCTGCTCACTTTCATCTGTGTGTTCAGGCTAATCTCAGGAACTACTGTAGAGATTTTGATCCGATTTTGACAAATAGAGATTGTCTGCATAATTTTATAGAAACCTTCTATAAATGTGCTGAACTATGATCAATTAAATGTCCATTGCTGCTGTGAAGATGATGGCATTGCCATATAGTGCTGCCACAACTTTAGACAACAACAAAGCTTGATCAGAACCGGAGTTGGGTCTGTGGTCACCTGTTGCAGTGCATGCCTGAAGACCCAGTTGGACTGTGGATTTGTCACTGCCTTTAAACCTAGCATCCACCTTTCAGTGATTTGGACATTCGCCAGAAGCAGAACGTTTTCCTGATTCTATGTTAAACTTTAGAGTAAAATTGAAGTCAGGCTCAGCGGTCTGGCGGTAAAGTACAAGCACAACTTGCATACACATCTGCAGTCTCAGAGACTGCAGACATGTGTGCAAGTTGCACTTGCGTGAGTGTGTGTGTATGTGTGTCTACTGCTGACAAAGGCCTTAATGGCCAAAAACTATGATTGTGTGAATCTTTTTATTGTGTCTATCACGACTCAGCATCTCTGCCATATTGTTACATTCCATCCTGGATTTTCCATTGTTTGTTTTTTGCCTGACAGCTTTTCTTCGATCCTAACCCTGTGCTGTTTTCCTTTGTAACTACTTTCTTTTGCATTGCTATAGTCAATGTCCATCCTTCTTTCCTTTCTTTCCTGTGTTTCTCTTGTTGCCTTACGAACCACACTGCAAGCTCTACTTATGAGCCACACTTTATCAACGGACTCAGCCACGTGTAACACATGGCCTCAAGACCACGCTGATTGTTGGTGCAGCATCTTATGTCCCACATTACTCCTGCCGATATAATTAAGCCTATACCATCAAACTGATCATGCTACCTGTGTCAGTTCCTGTATTATTGCGTGTCATCTCCCGTACTTTTCCGGTGCCACATGAACTTACATCTCTAACTACAAACCCCTCCCCACTCCCCAAACTTTCTCCGTCCTATCCCAATTCACACCCACTAAATCCACCTCATCCAGTCACGTGTACTGTCCCCCTTCTCTATGCTTAACTGCCCTCAAACCTGCTACCCACAGTAATATACATATATTTGTTAATGATTAGTTATTCTCTACTTTGACCTTTGTGACTTCTCACCAATTTTAGTGAGCTTTCACCTTCCACTATCATTGTCTTCCTCAGATTTCGTCTCTTTTTTTCCTCTGTGCATGCATTTCGTACTTTTCACATGTATTTGGGTGTATTTTTGCATATTTTTTCAGACGTAATTCTACTTTCTTACGCATTTTTTCGCATTTTTGCACCACTATGGATCCTTGCTCCTTCCATCTGCATCAATACAGAAAAGTTTCCTTATCCCTAGCCAGATCCCAGTCCCACATACTGTTCGTGCATTGTTGCTTGGCTCATGAAATCTCCCCTAATGGCCTTACCATCAAATTACCCATTTCTGGTTGCCACCCTTCCTTCCACAATGACCTCCACCTATTCAGATTCCGCCAATCCTTACCCCTCACCAACATAGTCCTGCAAAACCACATCAACCAAGCCCAATCCTCCTTGCAGTACCTTCTCTCAGTCTGCAAAATTCTCCTGCTATGTAATCCCAAATTCCTGAGTGTAGTTTCAGCTCTCTGAGACTGCAGTCATGTGTGGAAGTTGCACTTGCATGAGTGTGTGTGTGCATGTGTGTATGTGTATCTACTGCTGACAAAGGCCTTAATGGCCAAAAGCTATGATTGTGTGAATCTTTTTATTGTGCCTATCGCGACTCAGCATCTCCGCTCTATGGTGAGTAGTAACTTTCCTTCTCTCCTATTGTTACATTCCATCCTGGATTTTCCATGGTCTAAATCACTTAATTTATATGGAAGTGATGATATTCAGTTACCTATCATTGTTCTCTGATTTTTAATCATAACACTACACAGTGACTCTTAAACAAAATTACTGCTTCACCAGAAATGTCATCTGATCATAGATGCTTAGTGCTATCCATGTGAAGCTGGGAAGGTTTGTTATGAGAACCTCAGCCCACACAAATACATGTTTCTGGCTGCATAAGAGCCATACTATCACAATTCCCTGGGCCTCTCCTGATGATACCCATGAGTCTGATGAACACTCACCGTCAGAGACAGTGCTCTGGGTTCTGTTACTTAAGAAGTATTCAAGCTGCACACATCTGGAAATCTAATCCATATGCTCAGATCTTCATTAACAGCCTGCACCGGGGCACAGTGCCAAACACTTTCCACAAATCTAAGAATATGAAATCTGCCTCTTGTCCTCTATCCATGATTCACAGCATATCTTATGAAAAGAAGGGTAATAAGAGTTTTACACAACTGATGCTTTCTAAATCCAAACTAATTTGTGGACAGGAACTTTTCTATATTGAGGAAATTTATTATATTCAAACTCAGAGTATGTTCAAGATTTCTGTAGCAAACCAATGTTAAGGATATTGGTCTAAAATTTTTTGGGCCATTCATTTAATCTTCATATATACAGAAACTGTGCACTTTTTTCCAGTCACGTCGAACTCTGTGCTGAGAGAGAGATTCATGATAAATGCTAGATGAGCTAGGGGCCAGTGCTGTAGAGTATTCTCTGTATAACTGAATTGGGATTCCATTTGAACCTGATGACTTATTTGTTTTGAGCTCTTTCAGTTGCTTCTCTATACCGGGGTTGCTATTGCTATGTCCTCCGTATGGGAGTCTGTGCAACAGTCAGCGATGATATTTTTTTCAGTCCTCATGCATGACTGATTTCTTAGATGTGGAATTTAAAACTTCAGCTTCTATTGCCATACCAGATTGATTAATGAATCGCTGAACAGAAGTCTTCAGCTTTCATAGCAGTTTTATGCCAGGCGATAATTTTCTTGATTTCTCAGCAAGATTTTCTTTGCAAAAGTATGATGGTGAAAATTGTTGAATGCTTCACATATCAGTCTTTCTATAGATCCATGAATTTCTACATATACATCCATACTCCGATAGCCACCTGACGGTGTGTGGCGGAGGGTACTTTGAGTATCTTTGAACTGTAACCTGTTTACTGTTGTGCATTCTTTTTTGAACCAAGAGCACAACAGTCTCTGCTTCCTCAGCATTTTTCAGTTTTTTTAAATTAAACCATGGTGAGTCTTTTCTTCCTTAATCCATTTATTAGGCACATACTTCCCCATATTGTGATTAACAATCAGTTTAAATTTTGCCCATAATTTCTGTGCATACATCATATTGGAACAAAATCATGTCTGTTCATTGTCTAAGTAGTGTACTAACAACAGCTTATTGGCTCTTTCTTGCAAAAATACTCTCTTTGTCTTCTTCATGGTTTTGTTAGCTGCAGTAACTATTGTTCTCTATGATGACATGATCACTAATCCCATCTCTGTACTGGCACTGTCTAAAATATTTCGTTGTGTTTGGTCTGTCAAACTAGCTGCTTAAGACTGTTTTCAGAAAATATGTTTGAAATTACTTTGCAAGACTATCTGTTTACCATCTGCAATGAATCCATAGACTTCCAAATCTATACTCGATAGGTTATAATTACCTCCAACCGGTATACTATGATCCAGGTATTTCCATGCTACTGAATGTAGTCTTTGGTTGAATAATCCTAAAACTGCCACAGCAGAATCAAGCAGCTGGTAAAAATATCCCAGAATTAATGTGAGTTCACATAGGCCTGTTACTCACATCTACATACCATCACTGTCAGACTCATTTTCAACCTCGATAGACACAAAATTTTTGTCAACTGCAATGAACACTCCCCCTTCTATGGTGTCTAATCTGTCATTTTGATGTATGTTTCTTGCCATGCTAAATATTTTGAAGTTTTCTACTTCAGGTTTCAGCCAAGTTCTCGGGTCCAAGGATAATTAGAGCATGAGAACTTTCCTGGAGGATGGGTGATTCAGGAACTTTTTTATGAATATTTTGGAAATTTACTGTTAAAATTTTGACTGTCATAATGTCTTTATAGATCGTCTGATTATGCCCTTTGTGTATAAAGTGGTGAGCATTTCACTATCATGAGGAGTTCTACAATTCTCCACCCTATAATGCAGATTGAGAAATTTGCAGCCAAGACTGTATCAGAGTTGACAGAGCCTTTGGTTCAGCCCCACCACTTGGCTTCAAAGCAAAGGACCCTGATAAACTCTGGAGACAATGCTGCATCCTGTGAATGAGGCTAAGCTGTCTTCACCACTTCTGCCAGCTGCCTGTATGAACTAAGAGTGGCCTCAGAACCCAAGTGACATGTGTGATTCATGCCAACATGAGCTACAATTTGCAGATGTTTGCACCTGGCACTCTTATCAGCTGCAGGCAAGACCTCCTCTACATCTCAAATGAGCCCTCCCATCAGTCATACCAAGCACACATTGGACTTCTTTCCAGTCCTGTACATTATTTTCTGGATGTGCCCCGTAATATGCCTAACATTTGCGCTCCTAATAACTAACAAACCCCTGTCCTTATGTGCCTGCTCAAATCCTGCTGGGGGAGTGACCAATTGCCGAATCACAGGTTGAATGGGTGAGGCCAGATAATCAGCCTCCACATTGACTCTCAGCCCTGAACAGTGTGAATGCATTACAACCAACCACTCTGTGATGATGACAGATCCCCACACTGCGTACACTGCAAAGTGCATCAGCAGCAGAGCTCTTGGGTGAAACGAGGAACGCCTGAGGTTAGCATAGCCACGCACTATATTCTCTGCTGCTGCTACACCCCAAGGCAAGAGCACGCAATAGGAAGAACACATCTAAAGAATCTTCAGCTGTTTGCAAATTGCAGCCAGCTTCTCCTGCGTCTGCACACGGCATGCACACACCCTATCCACCATAGTAGTACTAACTTAAGAATTAGAAAACTTGAATATGTAACTTGCTACTCTCCTGGTGTCTCACAACTGAAGACAGCAGACCTTTACACCCAGTTACTAAACCTTCAGGCAATATCTTTTAAATACAAGAACACACAAGGAATTTAAGAATGAGTCTAAGAGAGCACACAGAAAAGTCTAAATATATAACTTGTTACTCTCCTTGTGTGTCACCAGTGGAGACTGGAGCCTTACTGATATGAACCAGTGATTTTTCTGCACTGAGTTTGTTTGAAAGCTTAGCTGATTATTGTCCTATGTAGGTGCTTGTCTGGTGTTCAGTATCTCTTCAGTTTGGTGAGTAGCTATCTATTCACATATACAGATATGTCTGCATACGTACTCGTAATCTGGATTTTTCAGTGAATCTATGTAACTTCTATTACTTATTATGTAACAGGTAGCATGTTCCATTTCAGGTGACCCTTAATCCACACTGTGGGATTTTTGTCACACTCAATCCTGCAGGCAAAGGTTACGGTGGTAGACAGCATTTGCCTGATAATCTGAAGCAGCTGTTCCGGCCTGTGGTTATGTCACGTCCCGACAATGAACTAATAGCAGAAGTATTTCTTCAGTGTGAAGGCTTTCAATTTTCCAGGAGTCTTGGACACAAACTTGTTGAAGTTTTCAATCTTGCAAGGTAAGGAAAGTGGAAATAATTCTCTTTCTTTAGCCAGTATATTAATGTCTTATAAATAACTGATAGTGAAAATTATGATATGATAAAAAATTTTAAAAAAATTGTTTTTGTATCCTATTTGTCAAACTAGGCATTTGTTAAAGGATTGATGGTATGTTTTAAGCTAGCAGTATAAAGTACCTAATACAGGGTGATGCAGAAGTATTTATGTTTTATTTTATATAAAGCAATCATTGAAAATACATTGTTCATAAATTACGTGATTGTCCTCACACCATACTCAGCATAATTTTGTTAAAAACACTATTCCTGGAAGGGGAGATAGTGCTTAATAATTTAATAGCTCTATAGTACACCATTAGCAATACAATGCTAAATGATACGCTCTTCAGGAACCAGGATCGGTGAACACGTCTTTCTGTAGGCTGTCTGTCATCAGTGCTGCAGTAATTCTATCATAGGGTTCTACAACTAACAGCAATAGTAAAAGAGTGCCCTTCTCTACAAAGCGAAGGTAACTGGCTGTATATAAGGTAGAATTTAGAAGCCAATAGAGCACAGAGGACTATACAAATCATGTCCGACGTGTGATCTATTATGTTGATGATGTAGCTACACTAGTACCTAGATCCTGTCTATGGCGGTGGGTAACAGTAGTTGGACTGGGACTAGGGACAGGCAGGCAACACTTTGGAGACCTAGTGAACACAAACCACAAATTCTTCAAACGTTTCACATTGCAGAGGAGAAGATGTACTTTATAATGAAAGAAAGTCACAAATGATCTCATCAGAATTCCTGGACCTCTTTGTATTTCTTACTAAATAAACCACAAAGTCTTGCAGCATTTCAGAGTCTGAATGAGAGTATGAGATTTATAATGAAAGGAAGTAATAAATATTATGTTACTTGAAGGTGCAGTGGAGGAAAAAGGAAAAGGAAGGGAAGAAACTGATGATGGATCAGAACTTTACGCAGAATCGACAGCGACAAGTGAAAATGTCAGCTGGACTTGGACTCGAACCTCGGATCTCCTGTTTACTAGGCAGTTGCGTTAACCGCTGCGCCATCTGGACACAGTGTTTATTGCAAATGGATGGACTATCTTGACATGCACCCTGGCTGACCTACATTTCCACCTAGTGTCACCTATCTACAGTCCCCATCTGTGTTATCCATGCTCACTGATTTTTAGATTCCGTCTGTGGTCGAATGTTATTGTGCATCTACACTGAAGGTTGTCGATTCATTGCCCATCGAGGTGAATCAATTATATGAATGCATGGAGTCTATTCTTTCAGACGTGTCCAAAAGAACAGACACCTTGAATTCATATAAATGAAGTCATAAATGAGCTCATGAGTATTCCTGGACACCATTGTCTTGCTTCCTACACAAACCACAAGGGCTTGCAGAATTACAAATCATGAAAATGCATTGCAACGTGTGTTGAGATCCCATTGCACTGATTACAATGTAATGTACCAAGACAGAACAGCAGATCTCTTTAGTTTAGCTGTAGAGATTGCTGACACTATTGGTATAAATATTTACAAACCTCTGCAAGCCAGATGACCAAATCCACAGGCAAGATCCTTCAGCCATCTAGTTGTGTATGTTGGTAATTTCAACAGCCATAGTCATTTCTGGGTATATCAGGAAGAAGACAGCAGTGGAGCCATTCTAAATAAATGGATAGATATATACACCTTATAATTTGCATACAACCTTAAATATCCAGTAACCTTCTGATCTGACATATGGATATAAGACTATTCTCATGATTAGGCAAGTCATAATTAATTATGACACTGGATTTCAGTTAGCCCACTTCATCTTTATGGAATTTCCAGTTGATGAATGAGGAACTGTTTCATAAAGGTCTCGATAATACCAGGTGTCTTAAGTGGAATATTGGGGTTTTAAGGTCTTGTAGCATTTATTACACTCAGCTTATGATAATAAATGATACATCAAATGAAAAATTAACTTAAACAGTTATTTTTCATAAGTTCAATGTGAGCACCATTGGTCACACTGCACACATCAAGTTCTTCACAAATCTTGGTCAGAGTGTCTGAGTAATTGTTGCAACAGCTACTTCAGTCCTGTCTCTGAAGTTGTGTAGATCAGTTGGTAGCAAAGGCATATACATGTGATCCTTTATGAACTCTCAAATGTAAAAATCACATGGCATCAGATTGTATGAAAGTGAAGGCCTTGCAAAACATGCTCAGTCATCCTGGCACAAATGTACCATTTTATGGGGATTTGCTGATCATCAGATGCGCATGTTACATATGTTCACATTCGCACTTAGCTGAAACATTGATTCATCACTGAAGATCACATAATCCAGAAAATGTTCATTGTCGTGCAGCAACTTTTCATTTGCAGAGGTGACATTTAAACTGTAGTCTATAGGTTTTAGAGCTTGTAACAACTGCTTGAGGTAGGGATGTAGTTGTAAGTGTCCCCTTAAAAGTCTCCACACAGATGTCACTGGAATTGCTAATTCATGGCTAGCCTTCCAGACTGATTTCTTGGAGATATGCATGAAAGACTGTATCGCTTGTTGAACACCTTTTTCTGTCATTCTTGGTCTTCCCATACTCTTCCTTTTGTGAAGACAGGTGGTGTCTTCAAATGGATGTTTCCTTCTATGGATGTTGTCATCACTTGGAGGATTACAACGGAACTTAGTACAGAATACATATTGCACCATAACAACAGATCTAGTCCTTGCAATCAGTAGAACACAAAAACCTTTCTCTTCACTAGTTGGCATTTTTGCTACTAGTGCTTTCTAATGGAAGACACAAGAGACAATGCATGAGCATGTGCACTGGTATACAAACGGATATGTTTGAGTAGCTCTTTCATTTGATATGATAAATGCTACAAAGCCATAAAGCCCTGATATTCATTTTGAAGTACCTAGTACTTTTCAGTGGATTTCCCTAGTTCCATCTAATTATGAACAATATGTGGGTGCAATTAAAGTTAATGCCAGTAAACGTATTCCATGTGGGTTCCAGAAGGAGTACATCCTCAGATGGTCTCAAGAATGCAATGATTTATTTGCTGAATGTGAAGAATCTCACAATGACACAATAGCTGATAACCTATTGGGAACTCCCAATGAGGACACAAAAGAAAAATGGCATAAAACAATGTCAGGGCTCAAGGTCACACATTCTAGGTGGAAAGCCTGGAACCTTATAAGAAAATTTGGTACAGATCCAAAGTCGTCAAACACAGTTACACATATGAATGCTAACTCTGTTGCATCCAGACTAATAAAGATTACAGAAACTAAAATAGACAAGGCACATGCATGAACTGTAATAAATGAATTGTACGTAAAGAGATTACATCTAAAATGACGTACAGACTATTCAAGTGACCTCTGCATTGAGAAACTTGACATAGCCTTGAAGATATTAAAAGTAAATGAAGCTTTTGGCTTTGATGGTGTATATCTACAGTTTCTTAAAGCAATCAGAAATTGTGGCTCATTGAATTCTTCTGCGATATTTTGAGAAGTTGAAAGTTACCAAAGCTTTCAAACAGACTAATATAATTGCCATCCTGAAACCAGGCAAATACAGAACCAATGCTTCTCACTACTGAATATTGCTATTCAGCATGACATAGAAACCAACTAGAAAGGTTTATTCTAGATAGCATTCAAGAATCCACTGATCAAATCATCCCTGCTGAACAAGGTAGCTTTAGGAAACATTGGAGCTGCTGTGCTCAGCTCTTAACATTGAGAACTGTAATAGAACCTGCAGTTTTTTAGGTCTAATGGAAGCTTATGACACTGTGAGGAGGAATGGAGGAAGGCATTGATGACAAAGTCTATTGAAGTCATCCCATGTGAAAAGCTGGTGTTTCTAGTGAACAACATGCTCCTTGACAGGTGTTTAAGTGATCCTCAATAGTCAAGTCAGCAAGCGGAAGACTGTAAATAATGTCCTACCTCAGGGATCTGATTTGGTCCCCATTCTGTTTAACTTGAATATCCGTGAGTTGCCGTACACTTAATCCGTGAAAATCCATCATGAATACATCCTAGCATTTGTCCTCCAGAGTAAATGTCTTTTGCACTGTGATAATGTGCTGGCATGTGATCTGACGAAATGTAGTGATTACTTCTATAAATGGAGACTTAAGTCTACTGTAGATAAACTTGAGGTTACAGTATTCCATCTAAGTGATAAAAAAACCAAAGAAAGCTACATGTGACTTTTGCTGGAATCAAATAACCAAATAATTACAATCCAGTATATCCGAGAATCACTCTGGTTCAGTCATTATCACTTAAACAGCAGTGAATTAAGTTATGAAAGAATCTTAGCTCAAGAATGAATCTGCTTTTACGAGAAGCAGTTGGGGTGCAGATGCCACAACTCTGTGATATGCTGCTCTCACTCTTATGTATTCTACTACTGAATGTTGTGCTCCTTTATTGGAAAGCAGTGCCCACACAACAAAGACTGATATGTAGCTTAATGAATCCATGAGGCATTATCACTAGTGCTGTTAGATCTACTTTCTTTCAGTGGTTGCCTGAACTAGCTGTTACTGATCTGCAAGATGTAAGGAGGAAAGCAGCTACAATAAACATATTCAAGAAGATCACTTCTCGTAAGAACTTTCCCTTCTATGATGCCCCCCAAGATTGACTGACAACTCATTTGAAGCCACAGAAACCACCCTGGGTTGATGCAGAAATTACGAGGGTTGAAACTTTAATAGTAGCAACTATTTATTTACAGCTTGTACAAAACAGATACATGTTTCAAAGTTTTACTGATCTTCAAAGTAGTCACCAGCATTGTGTATAACCTGTTGCCAGTAACATGGAAGTCGTAGGATACACTTAGCAGTACCAGTTGTGTCGACAGTTCGAGTGGTGCAGTCTGTTGCCCAACAAATATGTACCAGTTCTGAAGCGAATGCTGTGAAGTGTTTCCTTAAGTTTAGAAACTGAGTTGAACTCATGAGGGCTTAAGTCAGGGGAGTGCAGTAGGTGGTCTAGCACTTAGCAGCCCCATTAGTCAAACAAATTAGTAACATCTTGTACTATACGTGCTTGAGCATTGTCTTGCAAAATTATGGTCAGGTCCTGCAGAAAGTGTCATCACTTCTGTCTCCATGCTGTTCATTTTTGGAACACAACCTACGACCAGCTTAGAGACAGAAGTGATAACACTTTCTGCAGGACCTGACCATCATTTTGCAGGACAATACTCAAGCACATACTGTGCAAGCTCTTACTGATTTGTTTGACTGATGGGGCTGCTAAGTGCTATACCACGTACTGCACTCCCCTGACTTAAGCCCTTGTGAGTTCAACTCAATTTGTAAACTGAAGGAAACACTTCGAGGCATTCGCTTCAGAACTACTACAAATTTGTCGGGCAATAGACTGTGCCACTCCAACTGTCAACATAACTGTCACTGCTAAGAGTATCCTGTGACTTCCACATTGCTGGCAATGTGCTATACACAATGCTGGTGACTACTTTGAAGATCAGTAAAACTTTGAAACATGTATCTATTTTGTACGAGCTGTAAATAAATAGTTACCACTATTAAAGTTCCAACCCTCGTATCAATTCTTTCTATGTGTGAACAACGCTACAATTACCAGCCACCCAACAGTGCTCACCTGGTTTAAGATCCATATCAAACCTTGTTGGAGCTGAACTGCACTGGGATGGGTCAAGAAACATGTGGTTACACCTTAAAAAGGTATGGTTTCCATTCACCTGCTGACTTGACTGCAGAGCAAACAATAGAACACATAAAATTAAGCATTTGACAATCATCTCAGGACTCTACCCCAAGTGATTTTTTGTGCTCTGGGCAGTCTTTCAAGGATCACTACAGATGTCCTATCACAATTTGAATAATTAAATAATTTTCTTTATATTATGCACTACTGAAGATGCCTATCATGAATAGGTAATTTGAATAATTAAATAATTTTCTTTATATTATGCACCACTGAAGGTGCCTATCATGAATAGGTAAAACATGTTTGGTACACACAAATAAAACATTCAATTGCAAAAGATTTTTTTCTCATCTGTATGATAGCACAGCATGTGGTTATGTTCCCTGCATGTACTGATGGCTGTGCTTGTGCAAAGTGATGGGCAAAGAGTTTCAGTGTGCTTAGCAAATTACAGAATGTGCCATTTAGCATTGCGCATAGTGATTAGACAGTTTCGAGTCATGCCTTCAACAAATTTCTGCTGCTTTATGAGAATTAGCCATGGAGACTGTTGGTGAATTTTAGGTTATCTGAAAAATGTACGCTTACAACAGAAACAACTATGGATAACACATATACCTGAAAAACAGCTGTGGTAGTTTTTACTAACACTCTTGTTATTTAGTTGTGGAGAATAAGTGCATCAATATTAAGAGAAGTGTATTTTTTTACAAATACAGAATGCCCCTCTTTCACCTATAATATCTGTACTGTATTTCCCACTTCTTTTGTGTTTTGGTACACTGTATTTCTCCTGAATAGCCTGTACTTATTTATGATTATTCAGCAATAAATAATAAAATAAGATGAAAAAAGTTTTACAGTAGTTAGTCAAGAAAGCTATAAACTTTTGTTAGTGAGCTCGCTTCTTTTGTTGTCTATTTGAGTCACATATAATCTATGAATCACTATGTATAAATTAGAGAGTTATTACTGTGAGAGACTGCTTTACTTAACTCTGGGCTTTGAAAATGTTTAATATATTAAAGGAAGTTAAGCTAAAATTTGTTTGCTATGAGTAAGAAGTGTATGACATGCCATAGGACTGTTAGTTCCAGCATGTAGTGTGAGGGTTGTTACAGTTTCTTTCATGTGGGTGACTGTAATGGTATGAGAAGTGGGGAAATAAACAAGGCCCATTGGTTTTGTAGGATTTGCTATAAAGATATGGAGATAGTGGAAGGAGGAGAAGATTGCTGTCCTTCAGGCAGAACTAAATAAGGCAAAACAAGATCTGGAAAGGTTAAGGGGAGAGAAAGGAAAAGAGAGGTTGGAAGTGAAAATGGGTTATGGAAGAAATAGGAACAGGACTTTATAAGACAGTTTTATTGTCAATGTGGAAAACAGGTTTTTGACCTGTTGTCACAATTGGAAACTGGTGAGCCAAAAGTAGGTGTATGAGTAGATAGGACACAACAAAAATTCAAAAAATGTTTGAATGTTTGAGAAGTCAGAAAAAGATGTGAAGAAGAAGAAAATTTTGTTGTTAGGTAGTTCACATGGTAGAGCTGTTGGCCAACTGTTACAGGATGAACTATGGTCAGGTTACCAGGTCACAAGTTTTTTAAACCTAGTGCAAGTCTGGGTCAGGTTCACTTCGCAAAGATGTCACAAAGGAAGACACTGTGATGATAGTGGATGGGGCAGGCAACAGCATAGACAGAGACCTGAATTGTTCATTTGAGGGTGATCTGTTAACAGTAGCTTCAGCAACAAGACATACTGGTGTTGGGGATGTGTCTGTTCTGAGGCAACATGACTGACCTCATTTAAACTGTTCTTTTAGGAGAGTTAATTTAGAGGTGGAATCGCTTCTTGGATCAGGTATGGGGTCTCATATAGCTGTAGTTCCTGTTGACTATCTCAATAGGTGGGACTATATTAGCCGTGGCCTTCACCTCAATAGGAAAGGGAAGGGAAAGTTGCCTGGGGTAATAGCAAATACTTTTAAGGGGGGGGGGGGGGGGGGGTCACTATCACATGTGGTAAAGTACCAGTGGTTGCAAGTGGCAGAACAGCAGTGTTTTTTAGGGTGGGAAAGGTAGAAACAAAATACGTTCAGAGACAGGTTGAAAATGACTTTCACATTGATGAAACAGGTGGCCAGAAAGGAAATTTTGATGTACATAATTCATGCAAACAGCCTCTAATTGAGACTGGAGATGTTCAGAAATGGACAGAAAAATTAGGTCCATCCAATTGTAATTCAGCCAGTGCACAAAATCAGTTATCTTTATTGCATCAGAATATCCAAGGACTGAGGGTGAAGCTCAATGAGTTGCTCATTTGTGTTGAAGAATTAGAGTTGACCAAACCAGTTGATATCATTTGCCTCTCTGAAAATCGTGTGACCACTGGTTAGAATTGTTAAATGTTACAGGAATTAAGTTAGCCTCTTACTTCTGTGGAGAAAATATGAAGAAAGGAGGAGTTTTCACATTTGTCAGAAACTGTTTTAATTTCAAGAATTTATTTTGATAAATTTTGCTCAGAGCAGCAAGAGCAATTTGTGCAACAGAAGTAGTATTCCACAACAAGTCCTTTATAATAGTATGTATATACAGAGCACCTTCAGGAAACTTTAACCTCTTCGTAAAAAACTTGGAAGCTCTGTTGCCCCATCTCACAGTAAAAAAAGGAAACTGTGGTTGCTGGTGATTTTAATGTGGATTTATTGAAAAGCTCTGTCAGTGCACAATTATTGCTATCACTAACACTACATTCAATTTAATTTATGCTGTGAACATTGCAACTAAGGTATGTAAATGCTCTGAGACTGCTGTTGATAATATCTTTGTAGACAAATCTAGGGAAAAAAGTCATATCACAAGACCATTACTAAATGGGCTATCTGATAATGACATTCATCATTTTATGTTAAATATTGAAATTTGTCAGGATATAAAATCTATTAAATCTGAGTGCAGCAGGATAATAAGTCAGTCGGAAATTGGGAATTTTAGGAGACTGCTCAAAGACATGAACTGAATAGATGTTTACAATACTTCTGACACAAATGGAAAATAAAGAGCATTCATTAATAAAGTTACTTTCTCATTTGAAAATTGTTTTGCCCTAAAGGTAACTCAGATCAGAGATCAAAAAACAAACCATGGATTACACAAGAAATCAAGATATCATGTGAGACGAAAAGGAAACTATAATTATTATCTAGAAACTGCTCTGATGTTAGCATTGTAATGCATTACAAAGAATACTACAAAATATTGAAGCAAGTAATCCAGAAATCTAAGCACTTTTATTATGATAAAAAGATAATTACATCAGGCAACAAAATAAAAACTATATGAGATATAGTGAAGACAGAGACAGGAGTGGCCAGAAAGGAAGAGGAACAGATAGCTTTAAAAATAAATGAGACATGGGTAACAAGCACTTGTGGTGTTGCAAATCTCTTAAACAAGTTCTGTCTTTCTGTTACTGGCAGCTTGTAATTATCGGGTTCAGTAAACAGTGCAATGGAATATCTGAGACCAATCCAGTCTCTACAAATAACTTCAGTAAAATGGAATTGACATTCACTTCTCCAAAAGAAGTAGTATCAATCATAAAATCCTTAAAATCAAAGTATTCTAGTGGTCACAGTAACATATCAACCAAGTTAATCAAAGAGTGTTCTTGTGAGTTGAGTTCTACCTTAAGTTATTTGTGTAATCAATCTCTTATCAGTGGAACAGAGTGGCTAAAATATACCCTTTACGAGAGGGAGGTAAAGAGATACTGTCAAACTAATGACCAGTATCGCTTTTGTTGGCTTTTCCAAAAAATTTGAAAAGGTTGTGTTCAAGCATCTTGTTAAGTATCTGACTGCAAAAAATATATTATTAAAGTCACAATTTGCATCCCCAAGGATTCTGTGGTGTAGAAGGCTATTTACATGTACAGTGAGAATGTACTTAACACAGTAGGTAACAAATTAGAGGTTACTGGAATTTTCTGTGACCTGTCAAAAATATCTGACTGTGTGAATCACAGTAGTCTTGTAAGTAAATTACAATATTATGGTGTCACTGCCAGTGCTGCAAAATGGTTTCAGTCTTATTTAATTAACAGGAGACAATGGGTGTCATTATGGAATGCCTGTGGGAGAAGCAATCAGTCTTCATCTGATTGGAAATTAATTACAGGTGGTGTTCCTCAAGGTTGCTTCTTTGATCCATTGCTTTTTCCTGTGGACGTTAGTGACCTCTTGACTGTTGCAATACCAGATGCTAAGTTTTTGCAGATGATACGAACATTGCAATAAATAGCAAATCAAGTACAGTTTCAGAAATGGCTGCTAATCAAATTTTTACCGACATTAATAAAAGGTTTAATACTAATTCACTATCATTAAACTTTGAAAAGACCCTCTGTATTCAGTTCAGAACCTGTAAGAGATTTCCTTCCAGTATATGTATAACATATGAAGACATGCAGATAGAGGGGGTTGACAGTGTTAAATTTCTGGAATTACGACCTGATAATAAATTTACTTTGGAAAGGCATTCCACAGAACAGCTGAATTGCCTAAACAGGTCTGTATTTGCAATGCAAATGATGTCAGATTTAGGTGACATAAATATAAAAAAGTTTACATACTTTGCTTTCTTTCATTCTATTATGTTATATCGGATCATATTTTGAGGTAACTCATCAAACTGAGCAAAAGTTATTAGAATACAAAAGCATACAATAAGACTCATTTGCGTTGTAATTCATGTATAAACTTGTTCAGGACACTGGTATTCTGACTACTGCTTCTCAGTATATTTATTCCTTTATGAAATTTGTTGCAAATAATATGGCTCTATTTCCAACCTACATCTCAATAGTTAATATTGATATCAGGAATAAGGACAATCTACACAAATACCTAAAATGTATTGCATTGTTCCAAAAAGGGCCCTAATATTCAGGAACACACATTTTCAGTAAGTTGCCAGCAATCATTAAAAACTTGGTTTCAGATAAGACACAGTTTAAACAGGGTTTGAAAGGCTTTTTGGCAGGCAACTCCTTCTATTCCATAGATGAATATCTTCAATAGGGACTGTTAGACCAGCTTAAATAAAAGTGTCTGTTAGATTTCGGTTTTGACAGCACTTGGTCACAACAGTCAAGATTAAGTATTTTTTATATGATAAATTTATTAAAAGTGCATAACTATGTTTCATTCTGACAGTGTATTAATTCTGTAAACATTAGCAATTCCAGTTTACTGTAATGTATTCACATATGTTGACATTTTCCTGACAAATGACACAGGAAGCGAGAATTATATTCAGATGTTCTATGCTTTTTATGTTATACTTTCTGACATGTTCCACACTCATGAGAATCATGTCATTTTTGGGCCTATGGAATGAGAACTGAATCTAATCTAATCACTCATATAAAATTGTACAGTTTAAATTCTAAGTATGGCACATATAAAAAATCCTTGATTTTCAATTAATGTCAGTTCTGAATGAAACTGTTGAGCACTTTCAGAAAAAATTTGCCTTAAAAATGAATTAACATTGGAGTACCTACTACTTCAGTTATTATAAGATGAACCTAATGCAGCACTCTGTACAACTGTACCCTGAATCTGCACATTGAAACTCTACATTCTTTCACTGTAAGACATGGGTCAATGTCAATATGACCATTGTACTGATAAGGCTTTACCAACAGATAATTAATTTTGTTTCTGATGAGGCTACTCTCCAAAAGTTGTATTCTTACTATGAAGTAACTCATGTTGAGCACCATACAATATTTTCTCATTGACTATGCTGCAAAAGATTTTGTGGTCCTAATGAAGGCACGGGTGCAGTTGTTTATGCTATCACCATAGCATATAGGATTTTGTTTAAATAGCTTTGTGAGTCACACTGTGAAATTGTTTGTAGGAAACTACTGTCAAAGCAACAACACTATGATTGGGGCCTCCGAGCACTGAAGACTATACTTGGAGGATGTGGAGCTGCTATTCGAGCACATCAGAGAGAGAAAGGCACTTCAAATAACAGTCCTTTATCAGAATCTGATGAAACTCAGTTAGTTGTCTCAGTGCTGCGTTTGAACACAGCATCAAAACTAACCTTTGCCGACTGTAAAAAATTTGATGCCTTAGTTCAAGACATGTTTCCTGGAACTGAATTTGTTGAATCAACTGGAAAAATGCTCAAAGAAGCCTTGAAAACAAGTTTTTCAGAGCTTGGATTACATTTTAATGAAAGACAGGTATGTATAATTTATAATGGAACAAAACATCAGTTAATATTGCTTTTTTTCTTTTTGTTGCTCCTATCCTGCTCTATTTGTCACTTGTTTAGTGCTCAGTGGGGCACAGTTTAGTTCTTCAATGTTTTACAGCCTACATTGTCCTTTTTAATTCCCATTGACAAAGCATCATCTATTATGTACAAACTTGTTTCTACCATCTAATTATCTGACTCATTCTTCTTCCTTTTCCGTTACATGGGCAGTTCTTCTATTCACCATGAAGCATGAAGATAATAGAGGATGCCCAAAAGTAATGTAACTTTATGGGAAAGTTAAATATTCTCAGAGTAATTCTCATGTTACTTCTCAATGAAAAATATGAGCTTTTGGTAGTATCCACCATAGCCTTTGTCAGAAAAGTAATCATTCTTAAAGAAGTAATGGAAACACACAAATGTAAATGCTGTAACAGTGCCCACTGCAACTAGAGACTCATGCTATCTAGTGCCTGATTCTATACATTGCAGAGTGCCTAGCCCATATCATGTGAGTTGTTGACTCAATCTAATTTTCACAGCCTCTAACCCTATGGCGCATGATTTTCACTGCATTGGAAGGCTTTTGATAGTCACTTCTTTGGTGTTTTCAGTCATTCTGGATTGCAGTGGATGGTATGTGCCATAGGGTTAATGATTGAGTGACAGTAGTTTCAAGCAAGAGATAGAATGACTGTCTGCTCAAATAATGTTTTTGCACTCATTTATAAGCCTGTGTTCAACAACCCAAGATTGTTTTAGATTTCTGTTCATGATGTGCTGCAGATATTCAGAATAATGCTGGGAGATGGTTCAAATAGACTATCCCACATAACTATTGCCACATTAAAATGCAATATCATACACACCTACAACTCAGAAGCAATGACTCTCCTTCACAGGATGCAACATCTCTTTGATTTTCTTAGCTGGCTTAAAGTCTGTCTTAATCCCATAGCTGTTAGAGATTCATCCAGTTTTACTTTCTGTTGCTCCACAAAGTGGGAGGAAGACTATGGACTGATGTTGCTTTTTCCATTGGATGGATTTGGATGTGTCTTTTCCAGAGGAGCTAACTTGATTTCATGGGCTTGAGAGTCATATTGTGTAAACACACTGGTTAGATGATTTACTTTGCTGCTGAGATAGTTCTCATATGATATGCTACTAACTCTATCTATCAGAGTGTTCAGCACAGCTCTATTTTGGGTAAGATGTTGGAAACTGTGCCCATTGAAATATCATTCTATGTGGGTCAGTTTATCATACAACAAGTTTCCAAAACAATCATGTAACTTTCCCTCAACTAAAATCTCTGAAAAGGGTGGCTTTCCTTCTGTCTTGTCTTGTCTTAAAAGTGTGTACATTTCTGTCATTTGCCAATTGCTTGAAATTTTGAAAAGTTTGGGATAAGCAAAATAGTGAAATTATTTTAACTTTGTGTATGCTCATGCAGTCTGTAACATATTAATGGTTGTCAGTTATTTGTTCTGTTACTTGCAGGAAAAGAAATGTTTAGAAGTATATGAGCAGCTGCAACAACGAATGGGTGTCGTGCTAATGGGACCATCAGGTTCAGGAAAGACAACAATTTGTCATCTCCTAAAAATGGTAAGTCAATCAAACTTGTCTCGAAAAAACCACTAATGTTGGTTTTGATATTTGGATGGTCATGTGAAGGGTACAGCGATGCAGTGTTCGTTTGTGTGTTTGTTTTTTCATAGTGGCCCTTAACACACTTACACGAATACAGAACAAATACCAAATAATGAAATATTACTCATTCATAACAAAAAAGAACAATAATTCCCATACACCACTTGCCTTCATCTTCAGGTCACTGGCTGATAAAATTTGTGCAGAATATTTTACATGCATGATTGGCCACTTTTTAGCCACTTAATTGGCAGCAGATGAGTGTTACATCTCTTCTCCCTGTAGAGTGTGAGTCTCGAAGTTTATCTTATTTTATCAGGCAGTTGGGATGTAGATACAGAGTTGTACATATCCATCAGCATCTGAAGAAACAGCTTTCAGAGTTGTTTAAGATCTCAAATTATCTGATCAGTATGCTCATTCCATATTAATGGATTGATTACTCAGATGTTTCAGAACTTTGTTTATGGTTATTCATTAGTTTTCTACTTATTACTCCATCTCAGAAACTTATGGGTTGTTGTGTGCAACTACATTTTTATGAAGATGTATGATTAACAGATTTATTAGTAATGCTTTGTACTTTTGATTTATTAATGATTACTTTTTATTATGTGGAATTTTGTGGAGTAGGGAAAATTGGTCAGTATGATGTATCATAGAAAGCATCTTTACATTTCTCTGTGTATTTATTAACATTGTGAAGTGCTTCATGCAAGCAGAGGAAAACTATGCTGCCATGACTGAATCCTGCAGAACTCATTTTGCAAAAAAAATTTGGTTTTCTTCAAATATTATTTAAACTGCAGCACATTTTATTAATGTTTTCATGGTTCAGTCATGAGTGTTCCCTCCAAAAGCCTTTGCCACGGAGAAGTATCAGCCCTTTCCAAAGGCCCTACACTTTTTGTCCCACTCTCAAATCCAATCATGCAGGACTTGTGAAAGACCTTCTCACCTTCTCCCAGTCCCTACAGTGGAAACACTTGTTCGCCACCAACCCTACCAGTCAGACTAAACCGAAGGCCAATATTGAACCCTGCATTACTCAGGTCACTACTTCTCCAACTGTGATCCAACCTCACTGCCCACAAATCACCCTCTATTATCTTTCCAGGATTTCTTAATCTCGAACCTTGCTTCACCATCATTCCCCAAATTCCTCAACAGGTAAGCTAACATAAAAGCTGCAGAAAGAACCACAATCCACCACCTAAGAACTTATCCTGATTTTATAAAGCTGCCTGCTGACAAAACCTCCACGACTGTTGTTTTGAACCTCAAGGATTTCCTGGTAAAGGACTACACCAGCAGACAGATTCATTCACCTTACAAACCTTGCCACAGTGACCCGATTCCAGGAATCCAGCAGGATCTCCAGTCTCTCGTCAAATCCTTAGGCCCATCGCAGAACCTCCCCCTGGAGTCCATCTCTCTCCTCACCCCTACATGTCCCTGTACTCCTTCCTTCTACATGCTTCCCAACCACAGCTTCATCTTCTTACCTGCAACCTACCCTCCTATATAAGAGATACCAACCATTTCCTCCACTGACTCTCCATAGCCCCTGTCCCTTTACCACATGGTGCCCTGCTCGTCACTGTTGTTGCCACATCCCTTTACCTTAATGTTCCTTAAGTCATGGCATTGCCAGTGTTGAACACTACCTTTCCTGATGCGTGATTCCAAACCAACAACCTCCTCCCTAGTCGCCATGAGCAACTATATTTTCATCCAAAATTACTTCTCCTTTAAAAGCAACACCTACAAACAAATTCAAGGCACAGCTGTGGGCACTCACATGCCAAACAGCATGGGCCATCTAGAGGAATCCTTTCTAAGCACTATTTGTGATCTGGATAGAGGGTGAGGACACCCTATCTACATTTGTCGAGAACCTTAACACCTTATCCCGTTTCAACTTCACCTCGTCCTCCTCAACCCAACAAGCCACCTTGCTTGATGTTGACCTCCCCCTCAAAGATGGTTACATCAGTACCTCCGTCCATATCACACCTACCAACCAGCAACAATACCTTCACTTTGACAGCTGCCATACATTCCTTACCAGGAAGTCCTTTTCACACAGCCTAGCCACCTGTGGCCATCCCATCTGTAGTGACAGGCAGTCACTTTTGAAACACAGCAAGGGTCTCAGTGAGGCCTTCACACAATGTAATTACTCTCCCAACCTTGTATAAAAACAGATCTCTGTTGCCTTGTTTTCCCATTCACCCACCACCTCTCAAAACCCCACCATCTGACCACAAGGAGAGCATTCCCCTCAGACTCAGTACCACCCAAGACCGGAGCAACTGAATCACAGTCTCTGCCAGGGTTTGGTCTACCTCGCATTGTGCCCTGAAATGAGGAATGTCCTACCCAATATCCTTCCCACCCCTCCCACAGTAGTATTCTGTCACCCACTCAACCTACGTAATATCCTTGTCCATCTCTATACAGCCCCTGCTCCAAACCCTTTGCTTCATGGTTCATAACCCAGTAATAGGCCTAGATGCAAGACTTGTCCCATACATCCTCCCATCACCACCTACTCCAGTCCAGTCACCAGTATCACCTAGCACATCAAAGGCAGGACTGCCTGTGAAACCAGTCATGTGATCCACAAGCTAAGCTGCAACCACCTTGCTGCATTCTATGTGCTGTCTGACTTCCCAACTGCACCTGGCTGCCTTACTCTGCCCCCACCTTACCCTTGTATGCTCCCACTAGCAGAACTTTACTGTCCCCTACACCTATCCTGCTGTCCCTCCCACTTACTGCCCCAGCCTCATCCTTACCACCACCACCCAGTTTGCCTCTCCCGTCATGCACTGTTGCTTAGAGTCTGCCCATGGCAGCCAGAGACTGTGGTCATGTGTGTGAGTTGTGTTTCTGTGAGCCTGTGATAGTATGTTGTCTATTCTGATGAAGGCATGTTTGACTTTTTGTTATGCCTATCTGTGTCTCAGCATCTCCTCTATATGGTGAGTGGTGACTACCCTTTTCACAATACTGTTATTATTCCTTCCTGGATTTTCCATTGTTTGTTTTATGATGTTATAAGATCACTTGTTTGTAAATGTGCCTTTTTTATTTGGAGCTGAAAATAAGATTTTTGTGTATTTAATTTGAACACTAAGAACATAGCTTCTTCCAACAATTCCAGGTATCCTAATCTAATCTGTACACACAGTCTACAAATTTCTTGCTTTTAAATGTAGTAAAGTGCATTTTATAACAACAAAAATAATCAATTATTGACTAAATTATTTAATTGAATAGACAAAAAAGATACTCACCAAGCGGTGGCAGAACACACACATAGAAGACAGTTGTAATTGGCAAGCTTTTGGAGCCAGTGGCTCCTTCTTCAGGCAGAAGGGTTTGAAGGTGAAGGAAAAGGGGTGAAGGAAAAGGAGTGGAGAGGTCTAGGAAAAGGGGTAGATTTCAGGAAAGTGACCCAGAACTGCAGGTCAGGGGAGTCTTACCATATGGAATGAGAAGAAAAGGCTGACTGTTGGGGACTGCACCAGACAAGATTTGAAAACTTGATAGCTTAAAGGTGGAAGACAGGATAATATTCAGACAGAGATTACTGCTTAAACATCATGTATGAGTTAATAAGAGTGAAAATCTAAGTGCATGATGTTTAATCAGTAATCTCTGTCTACATATTACCTTGTCTTCCACCTTTAAGCTCTCAGGTTTTCAAATCTCACCCGATGCAGTCATCAACAATCATCTTTCCTTCTCATTCTGTATAGTAAGTCTCCCCTGACCTGCAATTCTGGGTGACTTTCCAGAAATCTATCCCTTTTCCTAGACCTCTCCAGTCCTTTTTCTTTACCCCTCTTCCTTCTCCTTCAAACCCTTCTGCCTGAAGAAGGAGCCACTGGCTCCGAAACTTTGCCAATTACCACCATCTATTATGCGTATCTTCTGTTGCCACTTGATGAGTCAATTTTTTATTTATCCAGTTAAATAAAGTGCATTTTTATATATCTCACCAAACAAATTAATTGTTTTAATGTTCTGTTTTAACATTATAGTTTATGTTTGTGGATCACAGGTTTTATTCCTGGGTTCAATTTCAATAACATATTATTGTGTACTGCGCATTATTTGTGTTAGGTGGGCTGCTCATTTTACATTAATGCTATTTATTGTCATTTTACACTCTTTAACTCAGTTTATTCAGTACCCATTGGCTATTGTTGTTCCCTTATAAGTTCCCTACTTGAATTCCATTATTTTTCGTTTGTAAATTCATAGCACTGTCTTTCTACTCAAAACTGTGAAAATTATGCCTTCCATTTGTCTGTATGCAAGTAGTAAGAGGGATTACTACATCTGTTACAGGCTCTAGGGAAACTCAGTCAACCAATTAAGCAGTACACTATGAATCCAAAAGCTATGCCAAGGACTCAGTTTCTGGGCCAGATTGACATAGACACAAGGCAGTGGAATGATGGTGTACTTACTTTAGCAGCACAACATGTATATTCTGAGATGTCAGGTAATATGTAATGTGAAAGTTAACTGTGTTCTGAAGTATCATATGAAGGATTCTAATCAATAGTCTATCAGAAGAAAGAATTGAAAAACAACGCTTCTGTCAGATATAAGAAGGAAGATTGTAATTTAACATCTCATCAGACACTATTTCATAAAAAAAAGTGTAGTTGACTAGGATTTTCCAGGGGTGGAATTTTTTAGGGCTTAGCACAGCATCCTAAAATCAACATATGTTCCATTTTTAGTTGTCTATCTGGTTATGATCTGCAGTTGAGATGTGGTTGCTGGGACTTGTGACACCAATGCAACTAGATATTGTGCATCTAAATAGGCATCAAAATGGATGATTCAGGTTATTTGTGCAGCCTCCAATTTTGTGTATGCTGGGTATTCGTAGCTTCATATCATTGATTACAGATGTTCTCAGTCGAAGGAAGCATGATGTATACAGCGTTCCATGGCACTGTGGAAAATGTTACTTTCTCCAAACATTTTGCACTGTTCAAAGTTTGCATATAGAACACTGTCACTCCTTAAATCTACAGCAAATTGAGAAATCCTTGTTGATGGATCACTACTTAGCTAAAGAACACAGAATGAAATGTGAGGAGAAACAGATAATACTTCATCACATTACCGGGACTCCAGGAATCAATACTCTCATTCATTCACCATGTTATATAGATACCATCAAGGTAAAGAATTGTCAGGGATGTGGAATGAGTCAAGTTATACTGTAACAAAAGACAAGGAAACCACAGATTCTTAATCTTTGTACTATGTTAACTATAAATTATCATTGTACTGCGTAATATAATTCTCACTTATGCCATTTAAATTTAATCAACTAATGAAGCTGCTATTTTGAAAAAAGCTGCTGCTTTCTCAGTTTTAATATGTGGTTGCTGTTTATCTACTATTGGGGGGGGGGGGGGGGGGGGCAAGTTTTTGACATATGGTTGCGTAAGATACCGATAGAGGTTGTGCCTGAAATATCAGTTTTATGACACTGGCAACCTTGGTAAATAATTGCATTGTAGCTGTTTGTTTTGTGTACTTTTCTTAGCTTTGTGTTGTGTATTGCTCTTGTTTCCAATTTTAAAATGAGTGAAGAGGCTATTCCTGGTCCATCATGGAGTAGTCCAGGCTCTCATTATTTTATTTACACTCGCAGCCGACTGGCACAATGTAGTGTCTGCATAATACTTATCACACAGCTATGTAACAAACACTGATACTTGCTTGGAAGCTAACACATGACTACTAAGCAATGAATGAACACAATATAAAAACTTATCACCATAATACACAAGAAATTAATGCACTACTAACAGATGAGCTGAAGTACATCTCAGTAATAATGTGCTTATGGGCACTGGCTTAGCCTTGAATCAGTTCAACACACAAAAATAACAAAAGTCATATTACTGCAGAAAGTGAGCAGGGTGGAGTTGCAATTTACAAGCATGAAAATATGGATTTTACTACCCTACCTGACTTAATGTGAACAAATATCAAAAAGGACTATGAAGCAGCAGCTATAAAAATTACAACACTCAACTTGGTTACTGTTACATTTTACTGATCACCACCTAGACATTTTGAACCTTTTTTAAATGAATTAGATTTATTGCTCAACAAAGCAAATAAAATCGAATGCGCTTTGGTAATTTGTGAAGACTTCAAAATAGATTTTCTTACAAAAGTGTGAAGAGAGAGGCCCTTTTGAATATTAATATGCTCTACAATTTAAATACTGAAGTAAATGGTGTTACTCAAGTAATGGATGCTTGTGAAATAGCTTAAGATTAGTTTCTAGTCAAGAAGAGTTCATCCAACACTTCATTAAAAATTTACAGTGCTAGCTTTAGTGAGAATTTACAGTGCTAGCTTTAGTGACCATCTAGTTCAAATACTAAGCTAAAAAGTAAATTGCAGTATTGGGAATAACATGTCTTTAAGAACTCCATGTAGATGCTGTAGTCAGGACAACATAAACTATTTCTACCGTTTACTGAAGAAAGAAAAAAGGTCACAGGGTTATAGAAGTAATGACCTACATGAAAAATTTGACACCTTAATGGTGACATGTTGAGTTCTAAACAGGCACAATGAAAAGACTGTTTACATGTTGAGGTTTTGGCCAAAGTGTTTTTCACAAAAGAAAACATGCACACATTTGCACAAGCAGGCATGTCTCATGCATACATGACCTCTATCTCTGGCCACCATGGCCAGACTGGCATTCTGGCTGTGCCAACAGATGTCCGTTTGATTGTGTTCTGCACAGAAGATGCCATTTCTGTCAATTGACAACTACAGCAGCGATGATATCAGGGCACCCATCAAATGGGGTAGAATTTGTCTGCTGGTCCCACATCCACAATTGCTTTGTACACAGTCACAGATGGTGCAGTATTGCACAGGAAAGATGCCTACCAGACTCTCTGCAGTGGAAAGCCATAGAAAGAATGGAAGCAGGACATTCGTGAACTGATGTGCCCTGATGGCTCAATGTGAATCATTTTGTTGTTTCTCAGATGTGGTGATGGTTTGTAGAGACCTAAACTGTATCCCTAAGAGCAGTGCAGGGCCGACCATGTGTGACATCAGGAAGAGAGAACCATTATTTGGGTGTAAGGGTACAAAGGTACTGCCTTAGTACTGCATGGCAAGTGGCATCTGACCTCACAGCATCCACTCGGTGTGTTGTATTGAAGCAAACGGTGTACAGAAGGCTTTGTCAGAGTGGCCTTTATTGTCGGAGACCTGCTGCATGTGTGCCTCTGATGTGTCTTCACAGGAGGGAACACCTAGGGTTGAGTTGTCAGTATGCCACCTGGACCAGTAGAACAGTGGGGCAATGTTCTTCTCACAGATGAGTTCCAGTTTGGTCTGGAGAGTGATTCTTGATGGATTCACCTCTGGAGGGAATGTAGAACATGATTTTGGGACCCAAATATTGTGGTAAGAGACTGGTATTGAGGAGGATCCGTAATGATAAGGACAGGGATTATGCTGACCACTCATCGTCTCTTCATGAGATTGTACAGGTGAATCAGTATGGTTTAACTGCTGTCAGGTATCATGACGAGATCTTGAGGCCTCATGTGTGGTTGTTGCGAGGTGCTGTGGGTCCAGACTTCGTATTGATGGACAATAATGTTAGACCTCTTACGGAATGTGTGGTTGATGTTTTCTTCAAAATGGAAGATATAGCATGTGTGGCGTGGCATGCTCGCTCTTCCAGTTTTAATCCCATAGGGCATGTCTGGGGTGCACTGTGGAGATGGGTTCTATCACGTCAGCATCCACCAACTACTCCCCAACACTTGCGAGCAGCTCTGCAGGAAGAATAGGGTGTGATTGACTCAACATGATGTTGATGACATCATTCACTGCATGTTCCATTGTTATCAGGCCTGTGTTGCTGCCAGAGGTGGTCACACTGCTTGCTGAGCACATTAATCAGTTGTCTCAATGTGTGTGTAGTTCCATTAAATTGGAAAAAGGACACTTTTGTCTACTGTCATGTATGTTGCAGTTGTTTATGTTTTGTATTTTTTACATTGTTTCTGCTTTACTATCACCTGTTTATAATGTTTTGTGGCAAAATGAATGCAATCTTGCAAAATTTCCATTTGTTACTTTAATTTTGGACCAGTGTACTTCTCCTTTGCAGGGAAGGTATACAAGCAAACTCACAGCACAGCCATGAACATCCATATGGCACGATCCTATGCTGACCTGGGCCATCTAGAGGAGACTTCCTAGCCTCCCAAAATTCCAAACCGCTAGTATGGTTCAGGTTCATTGATGATATCATCATGATCTGGACTCATGGCCAAGACATTCCTTACAGTCTCAACATCTTCCCTCCCATCTTCTTCACCTGATTCTCTTCGACCCAGTGTGCCATCTTCCTGGATGTTGACCTCCTCCTCTTTGATGACTCCATAGACACCTCTGTCCACGTTAAACCCACCAAACATCAACAGTACCTGTATTTTGAAAACTGCCATGGCTTCCACACCAAACAATCCATCCCATATGGTCTGGCCATCTGGTTACAGCTGACCTACAGTGAGAAGAACTCCCTAGCCCAGTATGCTGAGGTCTCACCAAGGCCTTCACAGTCAGATATGTCCCCCAGACCTAGTCCACAAATAGACCTCCCATTCCTTTTCCCCTCACATCCCCAATCCTTCCATCACCCTCAAGATACAGCCACAAAACAGTGCCACCTTCATCACCCTGTACCACCTGGGACTGGAACAACTGGACCACATCCTCTGCCAGGTCTTGGATTACCTATCATCATGCCCTCAAATGAGAAGTACCCTACCCAAGATCCTTCCAATACCTCCTAATTCCATCACCCACCCACCCAACCTGCACATCATCCTAGTGCATCTTTATTCCATTCCCAATACCAACCCATTCCTACAGAGACCATATCCCTTTGGGAGACTCTGCTGCAAGATCTGTGCAATCCACCTACCCAGCAGTTCCTATTTGTGTCCTATCACAGGCTTATCATACCCCAAAGAGGTCAGGCCTCGTGTGAAAGCAGCCATGTTATTTACCAGCTAAGCTGCACCATTGCACAGCTTTTTGTATTGATGTGACTACCAACCAGCTGTCCAACAGGACGAATGGCCACTACCAAACTGTGCAAAAGCAAAGTAGACTACCCTGTGGCATATATGCAGATGAACATGACATCCTTCACCACCCAAGCCATCTGAATCCTCCACCACCAGCATTTCTTAACAGCACAGATAGGAGTTATCCTTACAACACAGTCACCACTCCTAAAATTATCCTATAACCTATAGTAACATACTGTCCCCACACCCTCCACCCAACAGCTTCCACCCGTCTTTCCTACCAGCTACCCCCATTCCCATCTCCCACCCACTTTGTGTGTCACCCTCTGCCAATGCACCCACCATCTTTCACCTTCCTCACTACCCACCTTTTTTACTTCTCTCCACCCTGCATCCGCACCTCCCTACCTGACAGCCACCTGACATTGTGCCTGTTGGCAGTCTAGTAACTTCACCAGACAGCTCTTTTCTCTTTCCCCACGCACATACTGCTGTCCCTCCCCTCCCCTGCCTCCAGATAGCTGCTTCCATTCCACACGGCACTTGCACCCTGAATCATTAATGGATTACAAAGATAGCTTAAGGATAATCCTGTCAAGTCAGCACAAGATTTTAATATCTGCTAGAAACACCATCATAGCTAGTAGAATTACTATGTTTTAGTGACCTGATGAATTCTTTAATCTCCTTAGACGCTGTATTTTTGAAATTTATGTCTAATAATGGAAAATCCACAACAGAATAATGACAATACTATGAAGAGGATAGAGTGCTACTCATCATGTGCAGAAGATGTTGAGTTGCAGACAGGCACAACAAAAAGACTACTAAACAATTGAGTTTTGGTGTAATGGCCTTCTTCTAAAGTAGATACACACACGCATTCACGCAAGTGCAACTCACACACACGATCACTGCCTCCTTGCTTTTTGGCCAGAAGCTCACGTGCTCAGCAGTCTTTCCATTGTGCCTCTCCATGACTTATGACTTAGCATCTCCTCCATATTGTGGGCAGCACTCTATTCTTTTCATAATATTGAAATTAAAGGCTGTAGATGGTGCATGCAGTGTCTGCAAAAGTAAATCTAAGGCATCTGTATTTGGTTGTTCATTTCTGTGTGCAGTCTTTGCAGTCACTGTGAGGAGGTAATCATTGAATTTGGTGGCCAGTGATGTGAAGGTATATTCTGGTGGCTCAGTTTGATTTTGATTACTAGTTTTGTCTGTTTCTTTGTTCAATAATGTTCCAAATAGTTTTTGCATTATTATTGTGGTGTTTTATTATATGAGTATGAGTTTTACTTTTTGAATGACGGAGTGTAGAATCTGGTGTAATGATGATAATGGAGCTTCAGACTGTGACTTTTTCTTTTTCTCTGAGTCCTAGCAAAACATACTTTTACCAGGATTTATCCACCTCATATCCTTGTTTCTTTTCAATAGTGTCCTTACCTGTTTTGTTGGATAATTACAGACAGCTAAAGATAACTGAATGAGAATGAGAATGGATAGTAGGGGGATACAAGAAAAAAATTACGTTGTTAAGTAGAGGTTCAAAATGTGTGATGTGATGTTTTTGATTGTACTGAAGAGATGGGTCTTAACATTTAATGGAAGTAGAAGAGGATCAGTTATATAATTTTCTCAATAGATTCATTACACTATATTCTCAGCAACTTTAATTGTTGCAAGTAGATTTTGTATTCCGAGGGTGATGATGATGATTACAAATACAATTTCCACGTGACTTTGCATTCCAGACTGAGATGCTGGAGTTGGTGATCATGTGTGCACGCGGTGTGCTAGCTTGTGTGTGTGTGTGTGAATTTTTTGTGTGTGTCTGTCCTTACTGACAAAGGCTGCATTTGAGAGCTATATGTGAGTGTCTTTTAATCGTGCCTGTTTGCAACTTGATGTGTCTTCTTAATGGTAAGTAGCAATCTGTCATTTCCTGCATAGCTGATATAATTACAATTTGGGTAGCCTGACAGATTTGCTGTCCAGTTGCTTTCAAATTTTATTTGTTGTTTTTGTAATTTGTGCATTAATTTATCTACATTTAATGACATTTTATGCATTGATAATAAACATCTTTCCAGATCAGCAGTCATGGATAGTATGTGATGGTGATGTTGATCCAGAATGGGTAGAGTCTCTTAATTCAGTTCTTGATGACAATCGTCTTCTAACGCTACCATCTGGTTGGAGAATTCAGTTTGGCCCAAATGTTAACTTCATTTTTGAGACTCATGATTTAAGCAATGCATCTCCTGCAACGATTTCTCGTATGGGCATGGTTTTCTTCAGGTATAAAGTTACATTTAATCAACAAGTTCATAAGACAAGTGATGGATGTAGTAATTTTTTAATTGTATGTGGCATGATAGAAATAGAATGAACAATATCGCCATTCAGAGTATGAAGGCAGCACGATGCGGTGGGTGGGGGGGTGGGGGTGGGGGTGGGGGGGGGGGGGTTAAGAAAAAAAAAAAAGGTCTGGGAGAAATCTATGGATGATGTGAGACATAGAATTTATTTGACAAAAGAAATAAAATCACAAAGCAGTCTCAGAGTATATCCAGAAATATACAGTTAAGGGTTCAAACTCTTAATGTGGAAATATTGTAAGTTTTGATGCACTCGTGAAATATTCAAAGTCCCAAAACTTGACCCATGTGTGACCACTTGTTGCTCAAAAAACACAATCACAAATTTTGCTACTTGTGTGCTGGAGACAGAGGTCCTCATGCTTCTGTTGTGAAACAACAACTTTCTCCCTTCTCAGAGTCTATGAGTTCCCTTAACATCTTTTGATCCACCCGAAGTCTTAAATACATATTGTACTCTTAAGTGCTTGCAGCATCTGGAATTCTGCATCACATTGGAAAACTACACCCAGGAGTCTTCCAACAAACTTATGCTTGACTTGGAATCCCTGTCCACGCTATTCAGAATCTCATTCCCTGTACTGCCATTCCCAGTCCACCCAAAAAGAATGCAGATGTTCACTCTGTTATCTTTCAGTACATAAATCAAAACAAGCCTCCCAGAGTAGAGTGTATTCCCAAGGAATTATTAAATCCCTGGAAGAACCAGTCATCAGTTTAATAAAGTTATGGTTACAAAGCACTGACATGAATTATTTACAGAAGAATTGAAAAATTGATAGAAGCCAAACTTGCGGGAAGATCTGTTTGGATTTCTGAAGAAATGTAGGGACACCCAAGGCCATACTGACCCTATGACTTATCTTAGAAGGTAGACTGAAGAAAGGTTAACTTATGTTTAGAGCTTTTGCAGATTTAGAGAAAGCTTTTGACACTGTTGGCTGGAATACATTCTGTGAAATTCTGAAGGTAACAGAGATAAAAGATAGTGAGTAAAAACTTATCTACATCTTGCACAGGAAGCAGACTGATGTTATGAGAGTCAAAAGGCCTGAAAGGGAAGCAGTAGCTGAAAAGGAGGAAACAATGAAAAATCGAAATGGATTTAAAGTTCAATGGGAAGAAATAAAACCTTCAAGGTTTGCAATAACACAGTAGATCAGTAAGATATGGCAAAGGACTTGCATGATCATTTCAATGACTGGATAGTGCCTTGAAAAAGAAAAGCTGTAAGTTGATATTGGAATGTAGTCTTATTAAAACAGGTGATGTGGAGGGAGTTAGATTAGGAAACAAGACACTACATGTAGTCGACGAGTAACTATTTGGACAAAAAATACCTGATGATGGCTTAAGGAGTGAGGATATAAAATGCAGAAAACCAGTAACAAGAAAAGCTTTTCTCAAAAAGTGAAATATGTTAGCACTGAATATAAATTTAAGTGTTAGAAAGTCTTCTCTGAAGGTATTTGGAGTGTAATCTTGTATGGAAGTAAAATGGGGACTTATTAAGTCAAGAAGAGAATAGCTTTTGAAATGTGGTGCTACATGTGACGTTACAATTGATTAACTCCTAATATTCCAACTACATTGTGACATAATGTCTACTTCTTTAAAAGGAAATGACTATGTGAGCTTGCTGAAGTCCATGCTACATTGTGTGCTATAACCTTGCTTCAGTTTTATACACAACAAAATGTGAACAGCCAACATGGGTGCATGAAATGTGAACAGTCTGTACGGGTGATGCACCTCAGGATACTTAATTTGTTATCTGCTCATTGTCCTGGAGTTCTTCCTGAGAACTGGATTCATGTCTTAGACACATTCAGCACGCTATGTGGATTAAGGAACCTTTAACTTTATACTTTTCATAGAATTTTTATTGGACAATATGACAGAGGTGGTGTGTCACAGAACCTCTGACCAGCAATGATGCCCATCGAGCTAGCTTCCATTCTTATATACCTTTTTAAACAGTTATTTCATTGTTAATGTTACATCTTTTGGTATTAATATTAAAAATTACCACATCAAATTGATCAGGCATACATACAAAATAGTTTTGAATATGTTTACATGTTTAGACATTCAATTCTGCCAACTAACAATGTCATTACTGAAGTTTACACCATTTACATGAAACAAACAATGAATTTCCTAGTTTTCTTAATTACGTGAAATGAAATTAGATTCTAATAGAATAAACAGTAGTTCTGTCCTTCAGAAAAACAGTAGATTTTATTGTTCCAGATCAACTGTCAAGTACTTCCAATTCGCATCCAATGCAATAGCACTGACAGTCATGAAATTACTGTGTTATGCAGGGACATCAAAACAATTACTGACAAAAAGTGGATTAAAGCAACTTCTCATTGATATTGCTATATCACAGAAAAGTTACACAATTTAGGATGTAAGAAATGGATTTGTTTATAGGGAAAACACCTTAACAGTTTTTAAGTTACTAGATATTAAGTTTTTAAATATGTATATATTTTTCTCTATTTCTCAATATTCAGTGGATGTTTGATTGTCAGTCACAGAAGTCCTAACTGTACAACATAAGGATTTTAAAATCATATCATGTAACACTATATTAAACGGTTTGATGTATTTAAGTACAGAAACTGCATTGAATCAAAATATTTTAGTGATTATTTACCATAATTTGTTATAGCCACTGAAAATTTGCAATACAAATTAGAAATAATTGTTACTTTCTTCATATTACAGTGAAGAGGATATTGATGTGAAAGGTTTAGTAGCTGCCTGGTTGGAGACTCAATCTGATGACTGTATTCATTTTTTGTCTTCTTACATGGATGACTATTTTTACAAAGGTAATTTAATATACTCCCAACATTGATTCAACTTCCAGCAAATAAAATCAAGTAAAGAATGTACTTACCACCATGTGAGGTTGCATCAGATTCACTATCACACACATATAGATGGAAAAGGATCATGTACTTGGAATCACAGGTGCTTTGTCTTGGTAGAGTGAGTAAATGCAAAGAAGGAAAGCTTGACAGAGATTTCAAGAATTTGTCAAGAAAATCTGTCAGGACCACAAAGAAACAAAGGTTTTTCATTTAAGGTTTGCAACTTGCCAAAACAAAAGAAAAGTTAATGAGAGAAAGAAGTGTGAATATTATCTGTCAATAAGTAGAAAGCTACAAAGAACTGCAAGGGAAGATGGACTCATCAAGGTAGGATCAAATTATCAGTGGGGCACAAAATCAAGATTTCAGAATGGGAAATGTTAACACATGGCTTTGTCAGATATGGTACTTGCTGTATTAGAGTTTAAAACACACCTGTAAAGGAAACAAGTTCAAATGGGCAGACTTGGGTAGTACATGAACACCAAAAGTGACAACAGGTCATTTAAACAGTGTACACAGGAACCAAGCGAAAGGGAGAGAAGAATTAGTGAACAAAACATAAGCAGGAAAAAAAGAGAAAAGTTAGGGACAAAGAGGAATAGTTGAAGATCAAAGTGTGTACAGAGAGAAATATAACCTAGGGGAAGGCAGAGAAAGGGATAGAAAGGGGGTACTTCCTAAGTGTTGGCTTGTGGTCATTTCCCAGTTATTGCCTTTTATTTTCCATATTGTACGCTCCTCATCATTTTTCTGTAATTCTGTTATGCCTGTATGCTTTATATTAACCTTCCCTCACTTTTTCTGCATCTTCCAGTGTCATTTCTCTTGCTTTCTTTTTAATTTTCTGGTCCTTTGCACTTTGTACTTGCTTTGTAGATTCTTCTGTTCATCTCTCTCTCTCTCTCTCTCTCTCTCTCTCTCTCTCTCTCTCTCTCTCTGTCCCTCCCTCTCTCTCTCTCTCTCTCTCTATCTCTCTCTCTCTCTCTCTCTCTATTTTCTCCATAGCTCTTTCCTACATCTTCTGTATTCCAGAATATGTTGGTGACATTCTTGAATGACATTTTATTTCTTCCTTTTCCACTTTGTCTCTGTCTTGTGGTACTGACCCTTGGTAGGCAGTGGTAAGACATATTGGAAGTTTATTCAGTAGGACAGCATTTCAAATCCACAACCGACATCCACAGTTAGATTTTCCATAGTTTCCTTAAACTGCTTAAGACAACTGACAGAATGATTTCCTTGAAAAAGATGTGGCAGATTCCCTTTTTTATCCTTTGTCTGTCTGCTCTTGTGCTACATATCTAATGGCTTCATCATCAACGGCAATTTACATCTTGATCTTCATTCTGTCCTATTCCTTGTCAGTAATATCAGGGCATTTTATTTGACTTGATTTAGCCAGAGAGACAAAACAACAGTGGCCCTTTCCCATTGTTGCTCACAATGAAACTAAGTTTACTGTTCAGTATATCTTCCTGTCATTCTAGAAAAGTTAACCAGTATCCTTAAAAAGTTGTACGAGTCCCTTAACTTGATTTCTGTTAGCCATAATTTCTTCAGGGATAAATGACCCAAATATTTTTTGTCCTTTGGCCTCCAATGCTTCACACTGGAAGGTTAAATGTGGTGCAGTTTCCATCCCTTTTACCACACAGTCTGTGTTTAGGGCCCTTTTTATACCCATTGTGTGCAAGTGTTTCCTGAAGCTTCCATGGCCAGTCATTAGAGTTACCATGAATTTAATTTGGCCCATGTTGAAGTCTAGAATTGCAGCATTTGTCTTAAAACATGGTTTCAGAATCATTGATACGTCCCATTTTTGTTTTTTGGTTTTAGTCCTATATTCTGTATGCTGCTTCCTGATCCAGCTACATATTTTAGATTTTATGATAATATTAGTGATGGTTAAGTCAAGTTTCAATCCAGAAAATGGAGTCATCACCCCTAGTCCTGCATAGCATATCAGCTTGTTTGATAACACTAACTCCTGAGTGGCCAGGAACCCACAGCAGGTTTACTCTGTTGCTTTTCCCTGGCATTGTGCAATGATCTTTGATCTTATTGCAGGGCCTGATAGAGATTTAGAGCTTCTTTGTTTCCTGAATGAATTTGAATACTTGAATAATTGTAACAACTATGTAGATTCACTCCATGCATACACTGATAGTGAGTACTGTTTCCAGTTTTCGTAGAGAAACTACACTCTCAGGAGGCTGCACTCCGTACACCCTGGCCTCAGAACTTCCTTCTGTTTTGGTGCCTCAGTAAACCAGACTATGTTACCTGAATGGTACTATGGTTCTTCCTTCCACTGCTTCCTATTTGATATGGTTACATAGAAATGTTTTTTGAAGCAGCTGGAAGTTTTTTTTTCCTCTCTTCAATCTGTATGCTCCTCCTGCTGCCTCTATTGTAACCCAAAGACATACTGGAGGAGTGCCAAATATGATCTCCAACCCATCAGTGGGAGTGTAGTTCCATCCATTATGGCTAAGTAAACCAATCTGTGCACCTTCTCAAGCTCCTGACAGCTATTCTATATTCCACCATTCTGTGGCACTATAAATTATAATAGTTCTTATTAGAGAGGTGGAAATCTGATGAAAATACTTAGTACTAAGGCTCTAGTTTTTTCCACAGGCCTCCTAGTGCACATAAGAGCAAATTATGCCTTGTAACTTATATTCTTTATCTGAGGAGTCTCTGCTAGTTTCGCATCTAGGGTTATTCGTAGATACTTAACTGTCCCCTCTTCTGGAAAAATTTTGTTGAAGAGCTTAATATTCCAGTATATGTCCTGGAGGTGCTTCCTGATGAACAGTACTGCAACAGTTTTCTTGGGACTATGCTTTAGATCAGAGATGCACAGATTGTGGGCTGCTGTTGATCTGATAGCACCCTGCCCCTCACCATTCGTTCATGTAAATTGACAAAAAATTGAGCCAAACATCAAAGCAGTTGTGAAATCAATGGCATGTCATGTTTCAAATTAAATTAGTGTAAATAATTTTTCTGCAATAAACATATTTTTATAATTACATTTCAGGTACATTTTTTTGGTTTTCACAAAGCATGAGAATGTTGATAGGCAGTTTTCTTAAATAATGTGCTAAAATCTTTGGGTCAGAACATAACTACCAACACAAAAAATCAGTTTGTGAAGTTTCATCCCTTTGACTGTATACACACAAGAAGGTGGGTTTTGGAATTGCAACTCAGGAATTGGAGGGTATTTGGCACTAAATAATAATGAACATTCTATATTGAAGACAACATGTTTAATTATTATCAACTGTTTTGTGGTGTGGTTTTAATTTACATTAGTGAATAATATTAGTATCACAATCAAAAATAAAATAATAAGTCATTAACTACCGATACAAAAATTCGGAAAAAAATACTACAAGAACAGAAAATTTGAATTGAACATAAGAACATAACTATTAGAGAGTATTGTATTAATGAAACACAGGAAAGGATGCCATTGTTCTTTAAACCCTCAGTTCATCTTCTTGTAGTTCATGGACATTTTCTACAAATGGCAGTGTTCCATTTAGACATTATTTCTTTATAATATGACAGTTTTTTATTATCAACCCACTGATCACCATAATGTTTAGAAAACAGTTGGTTTGCATCCTGTAACTTTTCTGGTTTTTCAGGTACTCCATATAGCAGTTTGTCTGTGGTGGCTAAAGAACCCTTTTCCCTTCTTGATAAGTGATTGATACATTGAAAGGTCAGACATATACGATACTTCTTCTCTTACTACAACAGACAACCTGCCTTTTTCGATGTACATATATTTGCACTTAGAGGGTTTTAAGTGCCAAAGTGATGGAGTTTTCAGTGTTCCATTATCTGACCATTTCCAGTCCCTTAAGTTATATGTATCTCTTCCTAACTTTTTGACAATGCCTTCATTCAAAAAAAGTTGAAAATGTTCTTCTGGAGAAACAATGACTTACTTCTTGTGCACAGCATTTTCAATACTTCTGAATACACAATCTGGCAGAAGAAAGGAGTGGCCAACAACTGGGTAGACTACTCGCACTTCTTTAACATTCACAGGAGATTTGTTGCACAGTCAAAATGCAAAGCTTTCCAATTATTACATAATTTATCCTTTTTCCTGAACAGCCATAGCAGAACAGTTCAATGTAATTGGTGATACCTACAAACTCAAAAGTTGTCAGGCACTTATACATTGCAGATGAAATTTTGTGTGATCTTTTACAGTGACCTGTCTCAAACCAAGTTAAGACTGTCAAATTTTTCTTGTTTTAGGTGCCATCAAACTACCATTACATAATGTTAATTTACAAGCACACAGCTGATTAGCATAATATGCTGCTTTGTCAGGAAGTTTTGTTAGTATCATGTTCTTCTGGCAGTCAAAGGAAAACTTCTCAGCATTAGAATCCTCAGTTTATATTAACTTTACAAATACCTTACCTTATAACAGCATACACTCTCAGTTTTATAATTAAAAGGTTTTTATCTTCATGAAAAAGAGTTGAAATCTTCACTCTTCTTTCCAGTCACAGACACACTGAAACAAACCAATTCCGGGAGACTTAAAACTTATATTTGGTATCACATATTTGTCAAAATTAGTATTTTATCTTCATTTCTTCTTTCTCTATTTGATGTTGGATTTTCGAACAATTGATTAACTGTAGGTCTTTCAAAGCTCCCTTACACTAAGATCAGAATAAAGGTATTTCTTATTAGATTTGTGCCAATAATATTTTGAATCAATGGGCTACAGTTTATCAGTAAATTTCTTAACTACTTCTCTCCTTCCCCAGAACTTCATTGACTGTGTGTCTCCCCCTTCTTTTCTTCTAGGAGATGCACCAGTCAATAAATGTTGTTTGCATTGGTTTTGAATCCTGTCTTTCTTGATGTCTAGAACAGAAGGGAAGGTTTCCTGCCATACCTGAATCAATGTTTAATTACTGCTTATTGGACTCACTTTCAGGAAGTACTTCATGCTTTAAAGCTCATTGTCTCTCTCATTAATGTCTTGCCTTTTGTTTATTTTTGTGGCTGTCGGACTATCACACTCAAGTATAGGAGTTTTTACATAGAATCACCTTTCATTACAAAATGAACCCGATCACATGCCTAGTCTCTTAACATTTTTTAAATAACAAAGTTATTTTATTGAAGAATGAAAAACTGTCACTTAGCATGAACACACTTCCCTAATAATGCATGTGCTCATCCAGTCTCCTTTAACAGTTATGTTTGTTTCACATTCACTGAAGCAACCATTGCTACATTTCCTCATTAATTAAACAGATAATCATTGATCATGGAAGCACTTTCCCTTAAATTCTACTAACAGTATGTTTCTTCATGACAATTACTGATTCTCAAATACTATATCTCAATCATTAATCTCTTAGCTAACCCTGTGCACCTTTCTGGGAAATAACTGAATTACTGAACTACTTCCTTTCTGCAAACTGAACTAACATGTTTAACTATTAATACCATTTGTACAAAATTCTGCACATTACTTATCCGTGGTGCAGCAGCATGTGGCAGCTCCTTACAGAAGCTCAACACCAACTCTTCTGCACACTCCAGGACTGCATGTGATCACTAGGATTGGGTCATTGTTGTCATTAAATGGCAGGACAATGCACCCTGATAGAAAAGGCTTGCTCTTCTCCAAACATTCCAGAAGGCAGCTATAAGTAAGGAGTAGAATATTGATACGTTAAGATAGCAGTACTCCTTACAACAGACACAATATTCCTGCTGCCTTCTTTTTCATGTTTTCGTACTAGTTGTTGTTAAATAGTGCCTTGAGCGATGACCTCATCTTTATGTTGTTTTGTTGGGATGCAGTGGACGTTTTTGTGAAGTCTTATAATGTATTGTATACTAGGCTCACTGCATTTAAAGACACCTTTCTTGTTCACACAATTTGGTTTGTTAGGCGACCTCTTTGATACATACCTATTATGCTGTCCTCTTTTCCCAAGAATTTGTAACACTAATCTTCTTGATACCTTTCTTTCTATTTACTTTCTCCACATGTTGTAGATAATCCACAAATTGTTACAATGCAGTGAAACCCCTTTAGCATTCCAAACTATACATAAGTTACACCAGCTCTCTGCCAAATGCTGCACTGCTGGCAACCTATAAACTTAAATATTATATATCCAGTGCTTCTTTGAAAGTGGTAAATCTTTATAAAGTTTCAAATAGCACTTCAGTTCTTATCATAAACTTGATGTTGATGGATAACAACCATTACAGAATCATATTTTAACCCTTTCGCTGCTACAGATGTACTCTCTGCATTGTGAGGAGGGGTGCCGTTTTTGTTTGCCAAATGTTGGTTGGTGCTTGTGCTAAGAGACTTCATTCTGACCAATATGAAATACCCATCAACTGACTTTAAGAAAAGAATAAGGTGAAAAAATTTCATGTAGGTAAGATATTAAAATTTTTCATGAAATTGAGAGCTTGTTTCATTCTCGAGATACTGATTTTTAGATCCAAAAGGTGGTTGCATGCAATGTTCCCAGTTCTGTTCAGGTGGACTTGCTGGCTGTTATGAAATACTCATCATCCAATTTTAATAAAACTATTAGGCAAAAAAATTTGATTTTTGTACATCTTACACTCTGATATCTTTGCTCCATAAAGGACTAAATTTATTTTCGTTGTACGTCATAGTTACTGTGCTGCATTGTATTAAGTAAATCATTACACAATATTTTAAAAAGTTTGCAGAGGTAAAAATGCATTGTGTAAACTTTGTGTATGGTTGATTTTAGCTCACACATTGCAGTGAGTGAAATGTAGGTAAGATACTGAAATTTTATTTAAAATTGAGAGCATAATGATATCTCGTTTCATCCTCAAGCTGCTGATGTTTATATCTGATGGATGACTGCATGCATCACAAATCAAGTGATCATAACAATCATCATATTTAATAAATGGTTCAAGATATCAAAATGGGGCCTGCGAAGAGACACTTACATTGTATGATAAGTACACTAAACTTTTTTATTCTCTGAGATATGGAAGTAATCTGTCCACAACAATGAGAAGTCAGCGGGTCAGGGCACATACAGACATCAATAGCACTGTAGGAAAATGCAAGTTGTGTGGTTGTATGTGTCCACAGCACCTGGGGAATGACAGAGCAGTACATATATACATATCCACAGCAGAACTGGGGTTAAATTAAAAAAAAAAGGTTGTTTGGGGATGAGGCAGTTTTTGGAAACAACATTAACAATGTGAGTTTTGGAACCAACATGAAAAAAAGTGGATATGACATTGTTTGCAATAGATGCAGGTATTTAACATTTAAAATTAATGAGATATGACATGGTTTGGAACATCATGCATTAACTGGATGTTGGACAGGATGAAGTAGATTCAGAAATCGCTGCCAATTCAGTTCTGACCAAAGGTGGATAAGGCAGTTTTTGAAACCTGGTGCCTCATTTGTTAAATAAACTGAATATTTGTGAAACATATGATGTGAATTAATTATGCATCCCTTATGTAATTGTAGTGACAGGTTTGCAGCCTAACAAGTCAGAAGGACGACAGTTCAACCCCACGTCCGGCCATCCTGATTTAGGTTTTCCGTGATTTCCCTAAATCACTCCAGGCAAATGCCGGGATGGTTCCTCTGAAAGGGCACGGCCGACTTCCTTCCCCATCCTTCCCTAATCCGATGAGACCGATGACCACACTGTCTGGTCTCCTTCCCCAAACCAACCAACCAACCTAACAAGTCTGTAAACTGCTGCCTTAGATCCTGTTTCTGACACTAGTTATACACGATGTTCAGAGTTTATAGTGTCAGTGTTCTAACAGTACATGCAAATTTACCAAGTATTCCTATGACTAAAGCATATGCATATCCTTGGCAAAAATTGTCTTAGCAAACTGCATCCACTGGTGTATAGTAGTCTTGATGCTATACACTTCTGCAGCTTGAGCTATGGATTCAAACGTTGTGTTGCTGAAAGTCCCCTCAGTATCTAAGAAGATGCAGAGCACCATTTTATGAAAGTGTAGTGCTTTTCCTGCCTTCCCAACAAGTTGGTGAAGTGCTGTTTTGAATGATTTGCCTGGTTGATACACATGCTGGTTTTCACATAGAGGAACTTCAGTTAACCTCCTTTCCCTAATGAGTATATTAACCAGTTTGTCTAATGCCTTTAGAAGAAAGGAGGATAGACTGATTGAACTCATCTCATTAGACATGGTATGATCAGTTTTCATGGGATCTGAGTGACAACAATCTTCACTGTCCTCCAAGCATTAGGAATAACTTTTGCAGCTAAACTTACCAAACAGTCTGCATAGGAATCTGATTAATACATTTCCTGCTTGTTGCAGCATAGCTGGAAAGATACCACCTGGTGATTAAAATAGTTGAATTGTTCCCATTGCCACTGGATTTTCTTGAAACCCACATGTTCCTTAGTAGATTCCCATTTGTTACCTGTAAACCAGTACCTCGTAGGGGTTGAATCTTTGTCTGAATCATCTGCCAGAGTACATTGGGGTAACTGAGTCTTGAGGAGCACATCCAACCTCTCATGCAATGATCTGGTATACTAAGTATCCTCCCTCCTCAGAGTGCCTCATGGATGTGTTGGTATTCTAGTGAGAATATTGGGAAGTGGCTCTGGCAGCTGTATCTTTCACCTCTTCACTGAATGGTTTCCAGGATGACTGTTTCACTTGGTTACCATACAGATTGTATTTAGTAAAGGCCCCCTTGATATTTTACCCATGTTACTTTGTTCTTACAAAGTTAAACAGGCTTCGTGGTTGCTCTCATTGCAATTCCATATTTTATTCAACTAAGGTACATTTCTGAAGGTAAGTTCTGTACCCCTATTCAAGATTTCTAGGTTACCCTCCAATAGGTATTAAAGTAGGTACTCAGCTTTGCTGTTGATGTCACTACTGTCTCATGTAAAGTTATGGGCATTGGCATCACAACCAATCTGCAATTGCTGGTTCTTCATGAATGTTTTCCAAACATGATGTCACAGTGACAGGTGTTACTTCATCTGCAATTTCCTCTAAGTGTACTGGATTTCTTGTTGAATTTTTAACTTCAGATAAACATGAATTTAGGTGTACCGAATCCCAGTCTTGTCTTCATAGAACTCCTAAAACCCATGGTCTAAGTTATGTTGATTACTTCTTCTTTCTTATATTCCTGAAGGTAGGTTCCTTACCCCTATTCACAATCTGTAGGTTACTCTACAATAGGTATTAAAGTAGGTTCCCACATCTGCGGTTGATGTTGTTACTTCCCCACATGAGGTTGTGGGCATTGGCATCACAACCAACTAGCAGTTGCTGGTTCAGCTACAAGCAGTTATCTATCAGTCTCATAATTTACTGTGATGGTTTGAGCACTGTCCTCATTAGGAAGGTATACTGAGACCAATACTACTTTCCTTGCAGTCCCTTCTTACATAATTCATTCTAAGTCCTTGGAATAGAAGTTCATCATTGACATAAATGAAATTCCATTTTTAAAATAAATGCTTGTTCTGAGGGGTTTTAGATTCCTGGCATAAACCAGCTTCAGCTTACCTCCAGTTCCTCCAAGGTCTGATATACCCCCTTTGTACTTGGAGGATTCTTGGATCAAGGCAATGTTGTCCTCCTGTCTTCCCAGAAGGTGACTCAAAGTGGTGGTTGCCCCCATAGTTTGCTGCAGGTTTATCTGCAACACTTCTAGCTACGAATTTGCTGCCATCATTGTCTTTGATCTCCCTCGCAGGAACCTGTGAGAACCTTAATATTGCCTTCACGATTTTTTCTCCAACTTCCACCACAAGGGGTTGACCAACAGTTCCAAGCTTCTGATGAGTGATTCTCTGGTCCTCTGTTTAGACTTTCTGGTTCAGAACCCATAGTTTCTCTAACAAAGTCTCTGGGGGATTATCTTTGAGTAGTTTTGGCGCACAGACTGATATTTTAGTGGTCTTGAACAGTTCTGTTGCTGTGTTGACCAGCAGCTTTGCCTCATCCCATGAATATATCTTGGGCACGATCTCCTTCAGCCACTCAACTGTCCCCATCCCCTCACAAACGAAGATCAGAGCATCCTTATCCAGATAGACCCTCCTGAGTTTGAGGCCTTGACTAGTGTATTCCCCAAGTTTTTGAAAAAGGGTCATCTGGACTAACTCGTCCCACTGAGAAAAGGTGCTAACAAGAGCATAGCCTTGTTGAATAACTGCTACCCAAAAAACCAAGACTGCAGTACTGTGGGTTTGGTTTCTAGTTGCCTGTGTTAGCTTTGCTGGATGTTTTCCACCTGTGAATTGAAAGTAACAGACTTTGCTCATTCTGTTACTACCCCTGTTAGCAGTAGAAGAGTTCTGTTTACCTTCTTCACTTTGAGTCAGTCTTTGTTGGGGATCTTAGGTTCAAGACCTTTTAACTCCCTCCATGTGTTCTTAGGAAGCCTTTTCTTTCCTTCCATGTCTCTTTGTTATCTAAGAAGTTTCCTCCTCTGCCTTAATGTTGATCTGATCCAGTTTCTCAGCAACACTTTTCACCCAGGGAAATGGTCCTTCCCCCAATCCTTTTACAGACACAGTTTCCATTGGCTAAGTGCCCAATATCTGGCTGTTTGAGGTGTTTGACATCAAGCTCCATAGTGTGTGTGTATGTGTGTGTTTCCCACTGTGTTATTCATTTGGTCCCAGGACACTACAGGTGACACATCAGTCTATACCAGCAGAGCCCCAGAGTTCACATGGTATCAGTGATGCTCCATTCACTACTCTTTGTCACGTGTGGCACACATCTTCAGCAGGGATTGCATCATACCTCGGGTTGGGCGAATTCTTTCGTTTTGCCCCCCCCCCCCCCCCAACCCCCAACCCACCCCCTGTTCCATCTGATACATATTTTCATGTACTTATCCCCCTCACCTCTGAAAGGATGTACTTTTGTGAGGGATCAAGCTCCTTAGACAGAAGTAAAAGCACTCATGAGGGGGATTCTGGGCAAACTTTTCTTACAGTTCTTCAGTTAGTTCGCAAACTTTTTGGCCCTTAACCCTTTCCAGTTCAATCTTTCTGCTCAGTGTACTCTCGGTAGTTCTTATTTACTTTTCAATAATGGAAACATGTCGGACATCATCCAGCATTGAATCCAGTGTGAAAATCATAATGTAAGATATAGTTTAACAGAGGATCCAGAAGGATTATTCATACCTGTTCTCCTACAGGGAAAGAAACTTCCTGTTTTAAGAACTACATGTGGTGTGTGCTCTTTATGTTTCACACATGTACCTTTTGTCACTTTTCATGTTTGTGCATTTTATTATATTTTTTTTATAAAAAGTGATAGTCATGACATTAAAGTAAAAAATATAAATATTTAAATAACTTTTAATTTTCAGTTTGAGGCATCTGAAAGTAAATTTCTTTTCTCCATTACAGGTATACAGTGGGTGTTACAAAATGGTGAAGCTGTAGTTCCGTTTTCACTAATAGGGTTGGTAAAAAATGGTTTGTCTCACTTAGCAGGTGTTACTAGTAAATCAGAATATGCCCTTTGCCTTGTACGTGGTCTGGGTGGTAATTTGACCTGTAGCAACAGAGAGGTATTTGCAAAAGAGGTAAGAAGTATTCTAATTTTTCATTGTAATGTTAGTAATTGTATTAATTTTTGTTTCATAAGTCACAAATAGCTTATTGTTTGTGAATGACACTCCTGATTAAAAATTTAAGAAATAAAGTATTATATTGAATGCAAGACATGTATAGCCTCTCTACTTGAAGATTTTCTGGCGCTAAGTGAGTTTTTATTGTGTTGTGATGTATGTGGTGTAGCTACTGCTTTGAATCTCAAATTTGGGATATATCTCTTGATAGGATGTTTTAATGACATGTTATTTGTTCAAATATAAATGTAGTCATCCACTTTGCATGTTTTCTTTGGAACTTAAAATACTGAGGCAGGTTACTTACCTTTCTTCAGCACATTTTGTCAAGTGTATTACTCATATGGATATGGTGTTTGTTCTTTTGGACATGTTTGAAAAAACAGACACCATTGATGACCTGCAGCCATCTAGATCAAAATTAGAATTATATATTAATACTTTCAGCTGCTGATGGACATATACATATATCAACAGGGACAGGTGAAAATGTGCGCCCTGCCCGGGACCTGAACCCGTGATCTCCTGCTTACATGGCAGACGCTCTATCCATCTGAGCCACCAAGGGCACAGAGGATAGTGCGACTGCAGGGACTATTGCGCGCATACCTCCGGCGAGACCTGTTCAGAGTACGGTGTACACTACACTTGGAAAGTAACTGTTAGGTTAGCACAGTACTTGTGGCATGCACATGAGGTCTGTTAACATACCTCTGCATACTGGATGAGATGTTTGGTCTGGTCATCCACTGGGGCATGAACAGTTACCAGTAGCTGTTAAAGATGTCATAAAATATTATTTCAGTTTAGCAAAAGAAACTTGATACTAAATACTAGTTAACTGCAGAAGTCGTCAGAGTAGGGTCCCAAAATTAAAGTCACTCAGTAATGGTTATAACACACATGTAACGCTTGGAACAGAAAGTTGTCTGAAACCAGGAATAAATAGTAGTCTAATATTAAATTCCATGTTAAATATGTATCACAAGATAGACTGGACACCAATTCTGATGGTTTATTTACTGCCATAACAAACATCTTAATGTCTACGTATTGTCCAAATGCAAGATAACCTGGCTGGAAAATGGAAAATATGTGTAAATTCTCTGATCATGCCATAGTAATAGAAGGATATAAACCTGCCATCTGTAGACTGTATGATACGTGTTTAGAATAGGAGGCTAGGATGAAGAATCTTGTGTGATTGGAATTAATGTACTCTACTGTTTGTGAAAATTGTAGCTGCAAGAAGAAGGCATGTGAATGCAGCGAAATGTGTGCCACAAGTTAGGGACATGATAATAAAAAAATGATAAGAATTACAGAACTATACATGCAGATTGACCATCAGAACTAAGTAAGGTGGGAAGCTGCCAGTATTACAGTTAAAGCCTCTAGACGTCATGGTATGGAATCAAAAAGGACGTGGATATGCTGCTGCGGAACACAGTGCCATACGATTTGTAGGTGTATCCACAGAGCATCAACAGTGACTGGCGGAGGACCAGTATGAACAAGTTTCATCTGACCATATCTGAGATATGTTCTATAGACAACGTGTAAAGCAGACGTGCAGGTCAGGAGGGTACTGGTAGCTGTCATTCCTTGAAGAAGGTTTGCTCATTTCTTGCCACATGTAGATGAGCATGGTCCTACTGAAATATAGTTTGTGGAGTTGACTGCAGGAGGGGCAACATCATGGGTTCCCAAACTTCCCTAATATAGTGATTACTGTTCAAATTCCTCTAATTGACAGGAGGCAAGATTGCATGTTACAGCCAATGACACGCAATTGTGTTTTGCCCCCTGACATTTTCCCCTATGTCAGTAATGTGCTGTTCAAATTTGATGACATTGTGAGCAGTGCCTCTCTTTCTATAGTGTTTTTAAACTGGAACTTTAATTATGGACACCCTTTATATGTTTGAATATCTCAACCCTACAAATTTCTGATAACTCCTGGAAGATCCTGACAACATAAGAGTACAGAGACTGCTTCAGTGCTGAAATTCCTGTCACAACAAGGACACAAGCAAAAGTACTTGAGGTGCATACTTAAGTAAAGTCAAAATGGGACATTACAGGGTGCAAATAAGGAGCTACAGAAATAAGCGCTGCAAAATTCAAAATAACTCAACTCATTTTAGAAGAAGAGTCACTTTGTTGTGGTGTCTGTTGAATACTAGAGTTTATTTCCATGATTATTGATATAAACTTTCATGGCTGATTTAGAAGGGCAGAGTACATATTTCAAATAAGGAGCTATTCTCAGAACATGACTGAGTCTAAAACTACTGTGCTGAACATGTTGTGGGGTAATTCTGCCAGGCAATTTATGAATCATATTTTCTACAATATAATAAAAATATTTATTATGTACATAGTTGGTAACAATATAGGTAATATGTAGAAACAGATGTGAAGACTGGATTCTAGACTGATTTTTCTACCTGCATGCGACTGAAACAAAATCGAGCCACAGTTGACTTTGCTCTTCTTGCTGATGGATATCTACTTCAGATGTTCCGTTAAATGTAGTGTAGCACATCCACAATTTTTGGGCGTTGCTATGGACACAGCAGCTCTGCCACAGCAGTGGCAAGAAGTCTTGGAAGCTGGTGTGAGCCAAAACATCATCATCGCAGATGCAGGAGGTAGCCTGTCTGTGTGTTATGAAGTGAGTTGCTTTGAACATTACAATACTGAAGCTGCAGAAAAAGAACAATGCCTTTGTAAGACTGCCAGGACGGTTAGCAAACCTTCGAATGACGGGCTTGTTATATCGTCCTTATTTAGAAGATGTACATCAGTACAACAAGTGAGCTACTTACCAGTATAAATACCTGTCATTTGTAGCTGAAGGGATTCCAGTCTTGCAGCAATCACAAGGAGAGGGTTATGCCAGCTGACGATAATGGTTCTGCAAGCAGCTGTCATGAATTTGGACCTTCACCTTCACTGGTCCAACTGCAGGCTCTGAGAGCACCCCCTTGGATTTGGTGCCCCTCCCACTGGTGAACTGCCTTCCAGCTCACTCCGGCCACAGCAGACTTCTGTCCTGGATGGCAACTGTATGATACCAGGATAGTGCAGCCACTTTCCCTTCCTTCTATCCCTGTCAGTTATCCAAGTGCCTTACACCTCCTCTTGCAAGGGCAATATGCACTTTTGAGGACTGAAATCACCCCCAAGAATTACATGCCCTGTTGCTAGCAGACATGCCATTCATAGACACTGCATGAATTCCAGCCCTCAGCATTCCTCCGGTCACTCACATCATAGCTACCCTCTGGCTGCCTGCTGGCCTCAGTGGTCCTCCACATGCTATCCTCACCTCGTGCCAAAGAAAATGTGGTTGCTGCAAAGCAGTGCTGCGAGTATTGTACCTTCTTATTCTTTATCTGGTGCCTTTTTCCCGCGTCAGTGTAGTGTCAGCATGGATACTAACAGACTTGGGATTGTAATAGGGGTTGCCATCTTCTCCCCCCCCCCCCCCTCCCCCCAACCTGTCCCCTCGGATGGAAAATGTATATCCCAACTGGCTCTGTGTAGTGTTATTCATGTTAAGTGAGCAGAATATTCTAAATGTTTGTGAATTGTACGAGGCCTGTCTAAAAAGTATCCGATCTTTGGCCAGAAAAAATATTTTGAATACCTGACGGGATTGGGATCCTAATCCCCTTCAAAGTAGGCCCCTTGTGCTTGCTCTCATTTAGCCCAACAATCCTTCCACTGCTGGAAACACCTCTGGAAGTCTTCTTTTTGAATGGAGTTTAGTTCCATCATCGTGTTCCACATTATCTCTTCTCTACTCTCAAAATGGGATTCTTTCAGTGGCATCTTCAGTTTTGGAAACAACCAGAAGTCGCAAGGAGCCCTGTCTGGAGAGTAGGGAGGTTGTCAAACTGCTGTAATTCCATGTTTGGCCAAGAAATTTTAGATCAAGTGGGATGAATGTGCAGGGGCGTTGTGATGCAGTTGCCAGTTTTTCACCGTCTACATTTCTGGTCTTTTGTGCTGAACTGTGTCACAAGAGTTGCTAGAGAATGTCTTGATAGTGCTCCTTTGTCGCTGTTTGTCCTTCCAGTGTGTATTTGTGATGCACAATTCTACTGACATCAACGAAGACAGTCAGCATTACCTTGATTTTGCTTCGCACCTGTCGCTTTTTCTTTAGCCTTGGAGACTCCGTATGCCTCCATTGCGATGACTGTCTTTTTCTTTCTGGGTCATACCCATACACCCATGACTCAACTCCAGTTATCACAGTGTTCAGAAATCCAGGATCAGTGTTGGTGGTGTCCAGAAGATCCTGTGCAACATCAAAACGGAGGTCTTTCTGTTCCGGTGACAACAACTTGGGCATGAATTTCCCAGCCACTCAGTGCATGTTCAAATCATCATGCAAATTTGCATGTGCAGAAGTGCAGAATCTTTGCTCAGTCCAACCTCTTGGATAATCTCCAGCGTGGTCAAATGATGATCTGCCATAACCAAATTTTGCATTCTCTCAACAACAGCTGCACTCCAAGCAGTTTGGGGCCTGCCAGAATGCTGGTCAGTCTCCACTGATGTGCGGCCATTTCTGTATTGGTTGAACCACTCCTTGATTTGTGTTACACCCATCACATCTTCTCCAAGCACCTTACGAATTGTTTTGCTTTGCTAATCATCAATGTTTTGACTAAATTTGATGCAGTATCTTTGCTCAGCACGTTCAGTCATCTTGAGAGAATCGGTAATCCATTAAATACATTGTGTAGCACCTCACTCAGTGACTGACAGGCAGTGACTGACATACTGGAAGGTGGGGACAAAATTCATGCATGTGCATAAAGGTCTCTTCCTTTACTGTGTTCAGTGGCACTGCGCTATCGTCCATATTTTGTGCGGGAAAATCAAAGGTCAGATACTTTTTCGACAGACCTCATATAACTTAGGTGGGACTTGGCTACCATCCTCGTATTCACCTAGCTGGATTTGGGAAACCACCTGAAACCGCATCCAGGCTGGCTTGTACATTGACCCTCATCTTTGATCTGCTGGGTGAATTTGATCGAGGGTGAGTGCCCCTCTTCATCCTGAAAGTGGCACTTTAACACAGATAGGTATCTGAGCAGGTGTGCAAGTGTTGTACCTTGAGCCTAAACAAAATTTTTGACTATTGATGGTGTTTTCATGTGTTACCAAGGCCAAAATCTTGACCTAGACCCACTGCCACTACTCAACCCTGTCACCACATAGAGGCTGTCCACCCTGAGCTAGCACAGTAGATAGAAAAAGGGCATTCGGTTTTGTGCCCATTTTATTCATCTCATCTGTTCCCACTTCATGTAGACTCATATGAAATGTTTTGGCTGAGAGCCACGTGACAAGACAGAAGTGTATTTCCAGCTTAAATTGTCAGTGCTGGTAACATTGTTTGAACAACACTTGAATCGTTAAAACTGGTGCAATAACACTCTCCACAATCATGGCATTCTTACATAGAAGCTGGAGCACAAAACTTTGAACAACTGTTCAACTGTTGTGAAAGCATCACCTGTCAAATTATAACAACAATGTGCCTACTTGGCTTTTATCATTGTCAGTAGTCCTACAGAAAATTTGATGTTTTCTCACTTGCACTTATAACATTTGCTGTAGTCATTTTCAGACTAGTGTCTTATACTTCACATTCATATATTTTCCCCTTTCCTTAAGTCATAAAGGTTTGTATCATTATCATTGAAAGAGATTGAATGGGTGAAATAATAGATCACTTTTATAGCAAAGATTTATCGTTCATTAGTGGGACAATGGTGTGTACCATGTAATTGGATAACATCTGAGATAATTACAGTTGATAATAATGTTTACAGGATGGATGTGCAGAGATCCATTTCACTTAACTCAATATTTTGTACAATTAAGGAGTGTTTTTGTTTGCCTTTCTGGAGACCAAACAACTTCTCTAGTGGGAGTTAATTAATGAGGTTTCCACAAGAACCGATCATGTGAAACCCAGTTTATTCTGTTCATTCACGAGATTCAGAAAGCAGTAAATAGATGTAATTTGTTAAATGCCATGCAGTCTGGCTTCCAGAAAGTCTTTGATACAGTTCTGCACCATTGTGTTATAAATGGAATATGTGCATGGTGAATGTCTGAACAGATTTGACAGAATATTTCCTTGAAAACAGAAATTGGTACTTCTTTCATAATGATGAGGAATTATCACAAATGAAATTCATTCCCAACATACTTCAAAATGGTGTCATACATCCTGTTACTGTCCACAGTATATGCCAGTAACTTGCCAAATGACACCTGTCAGGTGGAACAGTTGTAAACAGGTAGGTGAAATTGTTCCGGACTTATTGTGAAATTCAGTGAGACATCCAGATGATCTGGATGTGGTACAAAATTGGCAGCTGCCTCTGAATGTAAATAAATGTAATCAAATGTGAATAAATAGACAAAAAGATCTTGTATAATTTGACTATGCAGTTGGCAATCAGGCTCTGTAATGACCCACAGTCACCAAGTATTTGGAAGTATCCCAAACAAATTAATGTAGAATGATAACATAACTCTAACCAAGGGGATAGCAGGGGCAAGACTAATTGGAATAATACTAAAGAAGTATAATTCATGACAGAGTCCACTTAAAAATCCCTTAATCAGACAGTTCATGGGTGTACTGCTAGTCCTTAGTGTTCAATGGGCACAATATTTTAGCGAATCGCCATCTTCAGATGTGCTGCCAAACTAAGCTCTTGAGGGCACATGGCTGACTTATATCTTTCCCACTGCAAGCTGTTCCCTGTCCACTCTGGTTGCCAGATTTTTGTGTTTGTTGAGCCTCTTACTTAATTAGACCTAGTGCTAGTTCTCAAGCCTTGCTGAGATTATAACTGCAATCTTGATTGATAAAATAGTCCCTGATGCGAATTTCGATGGCTTCTCTAAGGCTTCAGGCATGGACTGAGGAGGGAACAGCTTGCACTGGAAGGTGATACAAGTTGGCTGCCCACCATCAGGGGCTCAGTTTGTCAAGACACCTGTTGATCAGGGAAATATTGTGCCAGTTGGACACTATAGAGTGGCAGCACATCCATGGACTGTTTGATCAACTAATATGCTGGGAGAAACTGAAGGAGTTTGTCACATACCTTTATGAAGAGGAGATGTATCACATGACGAAATTCACCTGCAAGACCGAATGTGCTGTTTGCTGAGTGCTTTTACATTTCTGAAGAGATGTGCCAAGCAAGCTGTGCTGAACTTTGCTAAGGTCATGCATCACATCAATTCTGGAGCAGCCACGAGAATCAAGAAGGAGGTCAGCCTTACCTTGGTACATGAAAAGGTACAGTTCACCTGCCAAAATCTTGAGTACAACTCCCATGAATTTGTTAAACTACATTTACAACAGGCCAATCATTTTACCTGCATGGCAGCCGATTCCATCCATAGTAAGGTTACAGGTTGTCAAACATCAAAATTTTCACGCCTCGTTGACAAATAGTCATTGGAGACCCTGTGCAAGACTGTCTCAATATAACATGTGGCTGAGTGATGATGTGGTTTTGTTTCTGGAGAGGGGACTTAAATTTGCCCCTAACCCTGAGTTCACACTGGTTGTAAACATCGATATCTTAGCATAGCAGCTGATGTGTGACTACTGCCTGAAGCAGCAGAAATCGCATGTTGTGACATTCTTCATCCTCTGATGAGAACTGAGACTATGAAGTCAAACATTACCAGCAAAGAGAGGGTGGCCATTCGGAGCGGCCATTTGGAACCTGAGAGAGTGATGTGAAATTGTTATCTTACCTGCTGACAAAGGCAGTGCCATGGTTATTCTCTCTCACAAGGACAACACTGAGAAGATGCAGAGCCTGCTAAATGACAACTCCTACAGGAGGATCAGTGCTGTTCCCACCAAGAAGGTGGAGAACAAGACCAGGGCATTTCTCAAGGAGTGGGAGTGACTAGATGTGGTCATCAAGAAATTTTCACCACAAGGACCTATAGCGCCAAGACTTTATGGACTCCTCAAGATCCACAGAGATGGGCTTCCATTACACCACTTTGTCAGCAACATCAGAGGTCCTACATATTTGCTGGCAAAATACGTGACAGAGATACTCAGTCCTAGTTTCGGTAAACACTCACACCACATCTGCAATTCTGTGGATTTTATGAAATGTCTCAACAACTTCAAGCTGAAGGACTCAGATATAATGGATAGCTTTGATAACATTTCATCTTTCACCAGGGTGCCTGTATGTGAGTCCCTGGAACATATTGCTCAGAAATTTGTCATGAAGACCACTGACCTTTGCAGGCATGTCCTAACCTCCACATATTTTCTATTTAATACAGAATACTATGAGCAACCAGAGAGGATAGCAATAACCAGCCCACTCTCACCAGAGATTGCGGATTTGTGTATGGAACACTTCGAGGAAGAGGCCTGACATCAGCCAAATGGAAACCCTTTTCTTTCTGTTTTGTGGATTACATGTTCGGCATCTGGCCCCATGGAAGAGACAAACATCTTGACTTCCTTGCACATCTGAACTCCACACATCCCAAAGTGAAATTCACTATGAAGACCAAAGAAGAAGAGTGATTACCAATCATGGATGTCCTGTCAAGTGAAGAGCTGATGGCACCATGGGCCATGGTGTGTTTTGGAAGTAAACGGCCCCTGACCTGTAATTGCATGCAGATAGCTGCCACCACTCTTTACAGAGGAATGTGATACTTAAAACACTAGTAAGCAGATCTCACATCACCTCAGATGCAGAAAAAACTACATATTCAGAATGGCAGATGATCAATGCTGAGAACAAAAGCGGCACGCTCAACTAATGTACCCCCAAGAAGTTGGTGGTCGCAGAGCACTGTTTGTCAGAGAATCATGCTATGGAATATGAATGTATCAGTATTATAGCAGAGACTTCCAAGTACATAAGTATGTAGTCAGGGTCAGACTGCTGAGCAAACTGCATTACAAGCCAGTAGAAGAAAAATATCGTGTACAAATAAGGTCTGGTGTGTGTGTGTGTGTTATCTGAATGTGTATGTGTGTGAGTGAGTGAAACAGAGAGAGAGTATATTGTATTGTGTTGAATATATTGGTCCTGTTGTCTACAAAGCAGCTTATGCATGAGACATTGGACAAGTAAAGTTATAAGTATACAGCTGAAAGTCATTTCTGGGCATACTTATTTAAGGTTACATTAATATACTTTATACATTAGTATTTATATAACGCACTTCATAAATGGAGTAAAAGCATTGATCCAGTAAAAATCACTTTAGAAGTTTTCCAAAGGTAGTGAACTCAGTAATACCTTTTATGTTTTTAGGAAGTTTGTTCTAAAGCTTAACTCCCATGTGAAAAGTACAGCTGTGCTGATCTGGCTTATATGTATGTTTCTGTTTTGTCTGGTAAAGTGATCATGTATATCACAGTTCTTTTGCAGTCTGCAATTACATTTATTTTAAAGAATAATTGTATTATGTATACACATGGTAATGGAGGAATATCAGATTTCTTAAACAAATGTTTACAAGAGTCTGTAGGCTTGCACCCAGAGAAGTTTTTAATGGCTCTTTTTTGTAGTTTAAAAGTGCTAATAGCTGTTATAGAGATTCCCCAGAAAGTGACCCCATATCTAAGCTGATAATGAAAGTGTGCATGATATGCACTCATTACTGTTTTCTCACTACAGCATGATTTTAGTGAACAAAGAGGGTAACATGTTTTGCTCAGTTCTGCATTGAGATATTCAGTGTTTTTATTCCATTTTATGTTGTTCTGCAGCCAAAGTCCTAAGAATTTGTTTTCAGTACTGTTACGAACTAGTTGGTCATTGACAGAGACCAATGGGATAAACATGTCCCTGTTAGGAGCATTGTTGCATTGTTGCATTTTAGTGGAATGGTTTTTTTTTACTGTTTATTACAAGCTGAGTATTCTGTGCCCAGCTGCTAAGTTGTTTTGTGACCATGTTTACTGACTACTGTAACTGTTCATTGCTGTCGTCTTTTAGTAGAATTGTGGTGTCACCTGCAAACATGATGGTTTTATGTGCATCAACATTTAAGCTTAGATCATTTATGGACAGAAGGAACAGAAGGGGTCCCATTACTGATCCTAGGGGTACACCACATTTAATTTGTTTATAGTCAGATAAGTGTTCAGATACAGTTTTTAGGTTGATATTTGTGTGCTTGATGCACACTGTCTGCTTATGATTACTCAGGAAGGAACTGATCCAGTTGTTGGACAGACCTCGAATACCATATCTTCCAAGCTTTGATAGCCGAATTTTATGATCCACCATATCAAAAACTTTTGGCAGGTAAATAAATGCTCCTATTGATTCCTGTTTCTTGTCCATCAGGTTTAGGATGGAATTGCTGCACTTGTAGATAGTAGTTGTCACTGACCTCCTAGTTCTAAATCCATGTTGTTCATTACATAACATGTTGGTTTCGTTTAAAAATTTCAGAAGTTTGTCAGACGTAACTTTTTCTACTACTTTTGAGGTTCAGGAGGAAATTGTGATGCATCTGTAGTTATTTTCATTATTATTCTCACCTTTTTTATCTATTGGAATAACTTTCGATGTTTTCAATACATCAGGGAAAGTGCCTGCCTGAAGTGAGCAGTCACATAAATGTGTGATTATTACAATTAGGTTTGATGTACACTTCTTTAATATTGTTGCAGGTACACCATCAATGCCTGCAGAGTTGGGATTTTTTTTGTCCTTACAGTGCTTTAGCTTCTCCATCTTGTGAAACAGAACAGTACATTGATCCTCTACATGCACTTATTTTATATTAATTTGTCTGGGTGCTCTTATGTAAGATTGATTGTAACATATTATTAGCAATACTTGTGAAAAAAATTGTTAAATGTGTTGGCTACTTCTAAGGGGTTTGTTACTTTTTATTATTTTGTGATAGTGTTACATGTTTTGCAAGATTGTCTGTATTCTGCAGATTCTCTTTTAATAACACTCCACATAGCCTCTTCTGATTTATTATCTGAATTATAAATGTATTCATCATTATGCATTATTTTTGCTGCTTTTATTACTTCTCTTAATATTTTGGAGGTTTTTTTGAGTTACATTTTAAGTGAAGTAGTCTTCTCTTCTGGCATGTAACGCTTATTCCTCTTGTGATCCAGCTGTATGTTACAGTTTTCTGTAGGAATGCAATTTGAAAGAAATGGGTTAATATATCAATGAAGGTGCTGAATTTTTCATTTATATCATTCATTTTGTACACTTCTGACCATTTTGCTTTCTGTAATAAGCTGTTGAAGTAGTTTACGTTATCCTGATTACAAATTCTACATGTTGTTAATAATACTGCCTTTTACTTTTATGCTTAATATTTGAGCAAGATGGTCACTAAAACCTGCATTAAAATTTTTTAGTGAAGTGTTGTGTAAACTCTTCTTGACTATAAATTGATCTATAGCTGTTGGCAAGTTTCTCATACTTGGTTAGCAGCTTTTACTTCAGCCTTTAAATTATAGGATGTTGCAAGGTTCAAAAGGGTGTCTCCACTGTTTGGGAAGAAGTCAGTACTGAAGTTGCCACAGATTATCAACTCACTTATTTACTTTATTTAGCAATGACTCGGTTTTGTTTAAGAAAAGTTCAAAATTTCCAGATGGTGATTGGTAAATTGTAGCAATAACCAGGTTAAACTGAATAATTTTTATAGCTGCAATTTCATAATCCTTTTCAACATTTGTTCTAGTGGATTCAGGGAGGATAATACAATATACATTTTCCTTTGTGCAAATTGTGACCCTACCCTGTTTGTTGTTTTTCCTATAGTAGTAAGAAGCCAAAGTGAATTTGTTCATTTTCATATTCTGGATTAATCCTGTATTAAGCCAGTGCTCAGAAATGCATAACACAGATACCTGTAAGTCCTTCTGTTAACAGTACCTTAATTTCATTGATCTTATTACGCAGAGATTGCACATTATGGTGATAAATTTTTAGATCAGGTGTATTCACAATTTGATAATTGGGAGTCATATTTACAGCATCAGTTACCCTTAGTTTAAATTAGGATCGTCAGTAGTTCTGTATTTTCATTCTTCTTTCTTATTCGTTTTGTTTTCCTCACTGTTGTGGAAAGGATGTACAGAAAGCTGATAGATTGTTCTATTCCTTAAAAGTCTTTCTTTAATTATTTAGCTTACATGACCACAAATAAACCTTTCCCTTCATAGTTCAAATGCATTCCATGCTTCATGTACAGATTTTGATGCAGCATGCTTATATCCAGTACATCGCACTTAACGTACTGTGAACACATTTCCCTTTTTTAAAGTTTGTTTTCTGAATTTCTTTGTTTACACACAAACTACAAATTAGATTGTGCCTATGAGGCAGTGTGGGAACTACTGTGTTTCTGCATTTATTAGCTTGTAAAAAGTTCTGCAGCATTTTCACGCAACCCTCTGCTTCATTTTTTTCCACATCTTTTGATCCCATTATACAGACAATAAAGTCATTTTCCTGCATTAATTTTGTCTGAAAATTAGTGTCTACAACATTTTTACATGCAGCCCTTTGTTTCACTACAATAGTCACTGCTATGTCGCGATTTTTCTCACAGAACATATTGGATAGATTTCTGCCATGACTATCTGTTAGTAATAGTACATTGCTCTTTTTTCCCTGATGATCTGTCTTTGTTGTTGACATTTTTTGCAAAAACACTATTCATTTTCAGCTTACTGACTTTTACAAGTTCACAATCATTTGGAAATTAAATGTTTGCACTAATAGCAGGAAAAGAGTAAAACCTAAATTAATGTATTGATAATATATTTTTGTAAAGTTTACCCATTAAACAGAATAGATTTGATTTCTGCAATGCATTCAACATGACACAAGTTGACAGTAGATCTGGCATTGTCTTGGCTTTCATCTCTGTCTTTGCTGCAGTTCATATCAAATAATTCTTGAAAGTATCTTGTGTACTGAGTCATAAATTGACCTAGCGTGCCACTCTGAACAAATGTTCTGAGTGAAACAAAACAGCTGATGAACTATTACACAGACAATGAATAGTAAATCATTATGGAATCTGTGGTGGCTCAGTGTATAAACATCAAGTAATGGAAAAAGAAAAACATTATATCTACCTGATAAAAGACTAAAGCTAAGATGAAATATATTCTGACGCTTCAGCAAGGCTTTTATGTTGTAAAGATTGTTGAAATTTAACTGTGTTAAAGTTTTGAAAAATTTATTTATGAGTAATGGATCATGACTGTGAGTTGTCTGATGAATTTTGTTATTGACTGTAATTTCTTTTTCACGGCATCCCCCCCCCCCCCCCCCCCCCCCACCGCCATCCATGTTGAAAAATTACAAAGTTTTATTATCTCTCTGAAATAGGTGTTTAGCTGGTTAAAGGAATTTGCACCAGATGGCGTTAGTCCTCTAAGATGTTATTATGATGCTCATCGTGACTGTTTGGATGCCTATTCAGCTAAATGTGTTGCTTCCGACTCTGACAGTGAGACGGATTCACCATTGATTTTAACTCCTGATGTGAGGGCAACAATAGATGTTCTTGAACCGTGGTTGCAGATGGGAGATCAACATCCATTTTTATTGATTGGTCCACAGGGTTCTGGAAAGAGGTAAGAATATTATTTTTTCTCACTCCCTGTGTTGTTTCTGTGTATCAAAGTGCATAAACCAACTCTCACACTTCCATTTTGTTAAGATGCCTCTAAATTCTGTATGCTAGTACACAAAATGAAAACCAATGGCTCTGCTGCAGTGGTAACACAGTTCCTGTAAGATTGCCATAGTTAAGTGCTGTCCTGCAAATCCCATTTTACCGAGCTTGGTGTTCTAAATGTTCCAAGTTTATTCATTTATGAAACTATCTTGTTCACTAGGGACTACCTCCTGAAAACAGGCAAACTGCTACAGAACAAAAATGTGCACAACTATAGTACCAGAAGGGAATCAAAAATATCACAGAACAACCATCTATCAGAGGAGCATAATTAACATTGGTGTAATACTACACAATAAGATACCAGAGGAAATAAAAAATACTACTCATCCAATATTTAAAGCTAAACTAAAGGCATTTCAAATAAAGCACTGTTTCTATTCTGTCAGAGAATTGCTGAATAAGTTGGTTGGTTGGTTGGTTTGGGGAATGAGACCAGACAGCATGGTCATCAGTCTCATCGGATTATGGAAGGATGGGGAAGGAAGTTGGCCGTGCCCTTTAAGAGGAAACATCCCGGCATTTGCCTGTAGTGATTTAGGGAAATCACGGAAAACCTAAATCAGGATGGCCGGACGCGGGATTGAACCGTCGTCCTCCCGAAGGCGAGTCCAGTGTCTAACCACTGCGCCACCCCGCTCGGTGCTGAATAAGTAACAAAATTAATTGTAATAGGTACCTAAATTTAATTTGCCTACTATTTTGCTAATACTATGTATTATTGTTAACTTATCTTTGACCTGTCCAATATCAATTGTACAATTTGTGCTATATGATAAAACTGGACCAATAAAAAATCAATCAATCAATTAATCAAACACACACACACACACACACACACACACACACAAACACACTTCTGTCTAGCTGCATTGTGCCGACTGACCACGTAATACAGGGGCTGCAGGGGGGAGTGGGGTGAGAGATTGTGTCGAATGGGTGGGTGGAGGGAGAAACAGGTGAGAAGTATGAGGAGGGGTTGGGAAGGGTGGCTGGTGGCTCAGAGAGTGGGAGCCAGTGTGTGGGATAGGAATGCTGGAGGGAGAGGCAGCAGGAGTACAGAGCAGGAATGTGATACATGGACACAGGAAATGTTGAGTTTGTGTGGCACACAGTGACAATGCCAGTGACTGGGTGTGGATAACAGGACAGAGTAAGGCGAGACTGTTGGGTAGAGGGTTTAGTGCAGTGGGTCGGTAGATATTGAGGCCAGGAGAATTACAGGAGTGAAGGATGTGTTACAAGGGTAACTTCCATCTGTGTAGTTCAGAACAGCTGGTGCTGGGGAAAAGGATCCATAAGACACGGATTGTGAAGTAACCATTGAATTCAGCAATGTGTTCCACCACTGTGTGGTCAACTCTGTTCTTGGTCACAATTTGGCATTGTCCATACATCCAGATGGACAGCTGATTGATGGTCATGCCCACATTAAATGCCATTTGGAAACTGCAGCAGAGCTGGTATGTGACATGTCTGCTTACATGGGTGGCCCTGCCTCTGACAGGATGGGAAAAGCCTGTGACAGGACTGAAGTATGAAGCATTTGGTGTGAGTGTTGGGCAGGTCTTGACTGGGTCTTCCGCAGGGGTTTGCTGCTGTGTCAAGGGATTGGGAGTGGGCGTGACATGGGGATGGACCAGGGTTTAGTGTTGATTGAGTGGACAACAGGTTACCACTTGGAGGGGTGGGAAGGATCATGGGTAGGATGCCCCTCATTTCTGGACGTGATGATAGATAGCCATAGTCCGAGGAGGACATGGTTCAGTGTCTGCAGTCCAGGGTGATACTGGGTGACAAGGGAGACATTCCTTTTCAGCTGGTTCTTGGGAATGGCGGGAATTTCAGTGGCATGTGAGCATATGGATGGGCAGTATTAGGTTTTGGGAGGGGGGGGGGGGGTTACTGCCTGTCTGTGAGTGATATTTTGGTGTGGTAGGGGTGACAGCTGTCAGAACGTGGTGATTATTGGGCCTGGTATGGACAGAGGTATGGATGGAGCCATCAGATAGGTGGAGAGCAACATGCAGAAAAGTTTCACATGTGCCCGAGCATGACCAAGTGAAGTGGATGAAGGAGAATGTGTTGGTGTTGTGGATGAATGAGGTTAGGAGTAACCCCCTTGTCAGCCAGTATGATCCTGGACTGGAGCAACTGAAGTACCTTTGCTGCCAGGACTTTGCTAACTATCTTCATGATAGGGAATGAGAGACACCCTACCCTTCCCATCTCTTCTAAAGTGGTAATCCACTGGCCACCCAATATAAACAATGTCCTGGTCCATCCTTGTGCTAGTCTTACTGCCACTCCCTTCACACAAGGGGAAGACTCTTGTGCAAGACATACCCAATTCACCGAGCATATCATACTCCAATGCTGTCACAGGCTTATCTTATCTCATAATAGGCAGGGCCACCTGTGAAAGCAGCCATGTCATATACCAGCTCTGTTACCATTTTTACACTGTGTTTTATGTGAGCATGGCCACAAACAAGCTGTCCAACAGAATAAAGAGCCACTGTCAAACTGTGCCGAGAACAGATTTGACTACCCAGTGGCAGAGCATGCTCAAGTTCAATGGCTGCTTCACATCCCATGCCGTCTGGACCCTTTCCCAGAGCACCAGCATTTCTGAACCATGCAAATAGGAGTTATCCTTGCAACATATTCTTTGCTCCTGTAATCCTCCTGTTCTCAGTACCCACAAATCCATTGGACCCACACCTTCTACACAACAATCTCCCCTTCCTCTGTCTTGTCACTCCTTCCCAGCCCATGTTGTCGTCATTATCTGCTGCCCAAACTCACTAGCTGCTATGCCTGTGTGTTGCATTCCTGCCATGTAGACCTGCTGCCTGCCCCTCCCACATTCCTATCCTGCACACAGGCTGCTGCCTCCGAGCCACCTCACCCCAACTCTTCCTTTTGCCAAACTACAATCCCAGCATGTGTGTTCGGTCAGCCCAGTGTACCTGCAGAGGTCTCTCTCTCTCTCTCTCTCTCTCTCTCTCTCTCTCTGTTTGTGTGTTTTCTCCACTTTGTTAAAGGATGTGTCCAAAAGTAGTAAGTATTCATTATTTTTTGTTCCTGTCAATGACTCAAAGCTTTTGTTATTTGGTGACTCTTCTCTTTTACTCCTAGATTATATACAAAACTCACAATAAATGAGGGTCGCACACAGTCATGAAGTGAAATAAATGAAACTGTATGAAGCTAGTGAGCTGTAGAAGCAGATACATGAAGCTAATGGTATAATTAATCCATACATATTATAAAAATGTATGTATGTATATTCCCTATCTTCTTCTAAACCACTGGACCGATTTCAACTAAATGGGGTACATTTCACTTGCTGTATGGAAAGAGCCATTTTGGGGGCAAGAGCCACCTATCTATCAAAGGGGTGGGGGTGGGAGTGGGAGTGAAAAACTGTGTAGCCAAAGATGAGTGAATACTTATATTTATTCATCAACTAATAGGCAAAGAGAGCTCTTAGTGATGTGCAAAAAACTTTACACTTAATTTCAGACTTTTCCTTTTTTCTCACTGACAAACCTCACAAAATGACAAAAGGAAATAAGTTTATTGCTTGTTTCACTATTCATGCAGTAAAACTGCCACATGGAGCATAATTTGTTGCTTCTTTACCATTAACTGTATTGATGACGCATTTTGCAGATAATATTCACATATACCACTGAATGTACCTGAAAAATTGTATCATTGTATGACACATAGTTCAGGAGATATGACATTATAAGCACAGACATTCATGAAAAATTGTTGCATCATGTATGACTTTTAAATTTATTAGTTAAAAACACATTTTACAGACAGTATCCAAATATGCTGCTGAATATGCCTACAAAAATATATCATTATATGACACACAGTTCAGGAGATGTGATATCAAATACTGAGATGTGTGAATAAAATGTTGCATCATGCATGAAGTTTTAATTTATTACTTCTTTACTACTAACTCTGTTCAGAACACATTTTGCAGACTATACCCACATATGCTTCTCAATCCACCGAGTAAAATACAGGTGTATCAGAAAGAATTGTTCAATAAGGCACATCTATACTTCTGACACTAATAAACATGTACAATGAATTTTGATTTTTGATGAACAGGGAACTCGAAAAGTTTTTGGTCATGCCCATTCATAGGTGTTCAGCCCCCCCTTGAGATGCAGTGCATATGTCAGTGCGGCATGCAAATTGTTCCCACACTGCACCGAGCATGTCTTGAGTAACAGCTTCCACAGCTGTTATTATGCGATATCTCAGTTCATTCACTGGTGTTGGTAACAGCGGCACATAAACAATGTCTTTTATAAACCCCTGCAAGAAATAATCACATACTGTCAGCTTCGGTGACCTTGGAGGCCAGTAATGTAAGGCTGAATCATTTGATCCAGTTTGGTAATCCTTTGATTTCAAAATTCCCGTACTTCCAGATGCCAGTCTGGCAGTGCCCCATCTTGTTGGTAAATGAAGTAGTTCAAATCAGTTTTCAACTGTGGGAAAAGAAAGTTCTCAAGCATATCAAGATGTGTACCTCCTCTAACAGTGTAAAGGCAAAGAAAAATGGACCATACACCTTTTACTATGAAACTGCACAAAACACATCAAATTTTGGAGAGTCCCTCTCATGTTGTACAACTTCATGTGATTGTTTCCTACCCAATATTCTCACATTATGATGCTTCACCTTTCCATTTAAATGGAATATTGCCTTGTCAAAAAGCACTAATGCTGGAAGAAAACTGTCATCCTCTGCCTTGCCAAAAATGAAATTACAGGACTGCAAACGTTGTTGTTTGTCACCTTCACAAAGAGCTTGCAGTAGATTAATTTTGTATGGTTTCATGTGTAAACGTCAACGCAACACAAGCCTTATGGACATCAGGGGCATGTTGAGCTGTCAACTGTACAGAGAATGGATTTCTGCAGACTCCTTGTGAAATTATGGCAGATGCATTAGATGTCTCTGTCAGATGCTCAGGGATGGCCCAGCAATTTGCCTTTACGCAAACAACCTGTTCCTCATAATTGTTCATGCCATCATCTAATGCTCTGTGCTGTAGGAAGAGCCATACCATTCCAAGTACAGAAGTCAAGGTGAATAGTTATTACTGACCTGCACTCCACAAAACGTAGAACACAAAACGCTTTCTGTTTTCTCACCATCATTTTTACTAGAACTGAAGCGGGTGTACGGTGCTGCTACCTATCAGAAACCACATAAAACTTGGAGTTTGCTCTGTCCAACAGTATGTCGTTCATGAACATATCTCAAATAACATAATAATTATGGTTTTCTTAAATCAGCTGATTCTTTTTGCTATGCCCTCTATAACATTGTACTACATATAATTCAGGAGATATGATGTCATAAACACTGAAATGCATTAAAAACTGCCACATAATGCATGACATTTTAATTTATTATTTCTTTGCTACTAACTATTCACAACAAATTTGCAGACCATACCCGCATATACCCGGGATATATCTGCAAAATTATATAATTGTACAACATAGAGCTTAGGAGAGTAGATATCATAAACATTGAGCAGCATGAAAATGAAACTGCATGGCAAAATTCCTAGAGATAATGAATGATATTTGTATGAAATGCATGAAATATGTTAAATATAGTTGACATGTGTGTATGCAGACAAAGCCATGGCTAAAAGTGCATCCTAAACCCTGGGAATGATTTCAACAAAATTTGGTACACACGTTAGCTTCTATCTTGAAAGAAATACTATGCAGGTAAGAATCACCAGCATCATGTTGGGGTGGGGAAGATAATGTGGACAGAGCAGGGGGGCAGAGGATATTGACAGAGAAGGGGAAGGAGGAAATGGAGACAGATAGAAGGGGGAGGAGGTAGACAGAGGTAGGAGGAGGGGAAATGGACAGCGAGAGGGGAGAGGAGGTGATGGACAGGGAAAGGAAAAAGAAGGAAATGGACAGAGACAGCGGGACAGAGAGATGTACAGGGAGAGTAGGAAAGAGGAGGTGGACAGAGGGATGGGAGGAGGAAATGGATAGAGAAAGGAAAGGGGAGAAGGTGGACAGATAGAGGGGTGGGGAGGAGATGCACACAGGAAGGTGGAAATGAAAAATGAGAGTGAGGGGAAGAGGAGATGGACAGGGGGAGAGGGGGAGGAGATGGAAGAGAGAGGGAGAGGAGGAAATAGAGACAGAGGGGGAGGAGGAGCTGGTCAAGGAGAGGAGGGAGCTAAAATTGGAGGGGGTGAGGAGGAGATGGGCAGAGGGGGAAGGAGCAGATGGACAAGGGGGAGGAGCAGATGAACAGAGGAAGAGCAGATGAACAGAGGAAGAGCAGATGGACAGAGAGTGAGGGGTGGAGGTGATAGGCAAAGGGGGAGGGTGGAGGAAATGGACAAAGGGAGCAGAAGGAGGAGATTGGCAGAGCAGGAGGGAGGAAATGGACAAATGGAAGATTGAAGTATCCAGATTGGAGGAAGACAATATTATGAAAAGTGTAGTTACTACTCACCATATAGCAGAGATGCTGAGTTGCAAATGGGTACAACAAAAAGACTTGTCAAACAGAGCTTTCTGCCAAACAGGTCTTCATCAGAATTAGACAACATATTCACTCATACTCACACAACTGGAGTTCATATACACATGATTATAGTCTCTGGCTGCCAAGGCCAGACTGGGAGCAGCAGCATATGATGCGAGAAGCAAACTGGGTGGTGGGGTTAAGGAGGAGGCTGGGGCAGGGAGGGGTAGGGGTAGCAGGGTAGAGGTGGGAAACAGTAAAGTGCTGCTTGTGGGAGTGTACAGAGGGGTGGGGAGAGGGTAGGGCAGCTACATGCAATGTTGACGTTAGATGGATTGGGGGGTAGGGGTGCAGAAAAGAAGAGAAGTTAAAAGGCTGATGGCGCTCTGGTTGAATAGTGGGCTGTGTAGTGCTGGCATGTGAACACCTGTGTAATTCAGTAAAGTTGCTTTGGTGAAAAGGTTCCAGATGGTGCAGGCTGTGAAACAGTCACTGAAATGAAGAATGTAATGCTGGGAAATGTGCTCAGCAAGTGAGCGCTCCAGCTGTTTCTTGGACTCTGTTTGTCAGTAGCCATTAATGTGGACAGGCAGCTTGTTGGTTGTTAGGCCCATGTAGAATACAGCACAGTGGTTGGATAGATGGGCCACCCAGTTGCTGAGTACACTGCCTAACATGACACTCTTCATTTCAATAACTGCTTCACAACCTGTGCCCTCTGGAATTGTCGCACCAGCACCAATTTTTCTGAACTGCACAGGTGGAAACTCTCTCTACAATATATCCTACATTCCTGTAACCCTCTTGGCCTAGAACTTCATTAGTAATTGTCCTTTACCCACCTATCCCCTTCCCTGTTCCCATTCCACCACTACATAGCCCACTATTCCATCAATGCACCCACAGTCTTCCTACTTCTCATCTTTTCTGTTGCACTCCCCCCCTCCCTCTGTCCAACCTCCTGAGTGCAGTTAGCTGCCCTACCCACTCCCCACTTCATACTTGTATGCTCCCACAAGCTACACTTTACTGTCCCCCACCCCTACCCTGCTATCTGTCCCCCTCCCTGCCCCAGCCTCCTCCTTAACCCCACAACCCAGTTTGCTTCTGCCATCGTATGCTGCTGCTCGCAATCTGGTCTTGGCAGCCAGAGACTGTGATCATGTGTGTGAGAGGTTGCATTTGCATGAGTGTGAGTGTGAGTATGTATGTTGTCTAATTCTGAAGAAGGACTGTTTGGCAGAAAGCTTTGCTTGACGGTCTTTTTGTTGTGCCAATCTGTGACTCAGCATCTCTGCTATATGGTGAATAGCAACTATCCTTTTCATAATATTGTCAGAAAATTGGAATAAATACATACCCAACTAATTAATAATGAAAGAATATTTTACTTACTTCTGAAAATCAAAATTACACCTGGCATAAGTTGGTTGTCTCTACTGTACAATACACAAACCTCATGAAGGGTTGGACTTCAGTTTTCAACATAATACTGTGTAATATGGTTGTTGCTCCATGATACCAAGATCATTTGAAACTGGTTTTGAAGAGCATTCTGAACAGGTCTACAAATAACTTAGAGAACTAGAGAGCTAGATGTGCAGTTAACTGAACAAAAATTTTGCACATCATAACATGATCAGTTGGCGCGTAAGATTCTTCACGTGTGGCTTTCTTACAATGAGTTGCTGTTGGGGATTTCCATTGACATGTGGATGATACGTGAGTCAATTCTATATTGGATTTTTCCTGTAGACATCCTGTACGATATTATGTAGGTGTTCTGTCACTTTTTTGCACTATGATATTTTAATATGTGGTTACAAATAATGTTGATGGTTTAAAACTTATTTCTGTTCTGTGGACAAGTATGTGTGAACCAAAGACAGCTAATAATAGAAGTTCAAAAGACAAGCTTTTCTAACAGATCATTAGCTTGTTGAGGTGATTTGATAATTAGACAGATGGAAAGGTTTGATACTGTATCAGATATTTACTGTATCAGGTATTTACAAGTAATCTGATATTAATGATGAGCATGTCGGGTCTCCAGCAGGAACATAATGTCATCTCGACACAATATTTCAGCAGTCCACCTGGGTGCTATCTTCAGGTGTCAGTCATTGGAGTTTCAAGCAGTCTTATTTAATTTTGTAATGGTGTCACACGTTACAAGTATGAAGCAGACAACATCAAAATATTTGTGAAATTGCTCTATGAAAATCAGGTACTGAAATTTTCTAAGCAGTTGTTTGAGCATTTGATGTTCATGGAGTCACATCTGCTTCGTTAAATGCCAACCACCTACCATCATGATATAAATGGTATGAAGATGGTGACATTCTGACCGAAGATGGCAACCACTGTAATAAATTTTTACTGTGATCAAGACTGTTTTTAATCAATTTTTAAAGTATTTTGGCCCGACTGCTGATTTTCACCATGAGTAATGGTATCAAAAACTCTTTGTCATCTAACCTTCTTCATAAAATATAAATGTTCTCTCAAACCTTTTTGAGGCAAAATTAATTTATTATGAAGTTGCTTAGCTGGCAATCACTAAATAAAAACAGTAAACCAGTTAGAAGTAGCTTTATGTACATAGTAGTATTTTTCTTCATACACTTTTTGCACTGAATCAAAAACTAGTGTTTCAGAAAACGTTTTTTTTGTAGTCCCTGATCTGAGATGACTGCTTTACCAAAAGGTAGTAGTAACATATTATTGAGCTGATCAGTAAGGGGCAAAAATCACCATATTGATTTATGTGAACAATTAATTTTGCTCTGCTGTCTGATAATTTAGAAGTTAGAACAGAATTTCTCTAAAGATTGTCATAAATTATATAATGTGACTTCTGTCAACATAATGTAATCTACCTTGAGTCATCTTGCAAATTTGTTTTAGCTTCTAAGCTATAACACTTGACCATAACAAACACTGTACCACATCCATTGCATTATTATGTCTCAATAATCATTATCTTCAATGTAGGTTTCTTCATAATAACTGGCCCAGAAGATTGCATATACCTAAAGAGATTTTTTACCATTTGTGCCATTATATATGTGTGGAAACCATTGAAGCTTAGAGAAAGTGATTTTTTTTGTACTTAAAAAGTTTGTAGATATCCTGCATTACATTTTGTAAATTGTGCAGATGCTGATGGACTTTATGTGAAAGGAAATCTTAATTAAGCTTTGTTTATTAATTGTAATTATATCAATTTAGAGATAAAATTTAATTTGACATAATGTATTCTGCATATGTTTGTTTGAATACAAAACATTTTTTTCAGCACTATATTACAACATTGCTTTCAAAAACTAAGAGCTACTGATGTGGCTACCATTCACTGCAGTGCTCATATTACTCCTGCACATGTTTTGCAGAAACTTTCACAGGTATGAATGCTGATTTATTATGTAAGCAGTATCATGTAGAGAAACAAAAGTGGAAGTTGTTGTTTGTAAATTTGGAATTTCACATGTCTTTTTGTGCTTGCTTTTTCTATTTTTCTCCAAGTTAATCAAATAGTCTTTATGACACTACCTCCTGATTTACAAATTTCTGAATGAGTTTTAGTCCATACAGTATTGTTTTTGTAAACACTGCAAGTGGGTATTAACAGAAATGAATGTTTCAATTGCTCCTGAATGGTAGTTACAAGTATGGTAATGGAAAGTCTGTGGTGGAATATAAATAACTAAAGGAGTAAAAGAAACATATCACCACATAGTAGAGGTGCTGAGTGATTAATTGGCTCATAAATAAGCCTGAAAACTTTGCTAATCGTTTGGATTATTGTGATGGTACAAAATCAGGAGTAATAACTACATCAGAGGGACTGGTACGAGTAACATCAAAACAGTGTATGATTGAGAATGATTTGATGTGATATATTAATCTTTATATATTGATGTAGAATGAGATTTTAAAAAATATATGTTGTTAACTTTGTGAAAAGATGGTACTTGTTATGGTATTGTATGTGTTTCAGGGGCTCTTAGGCCTTTGAGAGACAACTGCTTGCTGTAGATCCACATTCAGCAGGCTGTTAAAGAACTATCTGAGAGTGTTGCTTTGTCATGGTCCATTTCATTTACAAGAATTTGAAATTGTGAAAAATGAGTAATGCAAATTTGAGCACACTGTAGATAGTTTCTGAGCAACGTCAGGTGAACGATGTTGTTAATAAAGGAATGTTCACCTTTATGGTGTGTTATTTCTCAAAATTAGAGAAATAAGTGTATACTGCTGGAATAGAGTACATTCCGAACAGCAAAAGGATTCTGTATGTACTCAATCTGCCGAAATATAGAGTTCAGTCTTTGGTAGAGGTTAAGTGTAGAGGTCAGGTTCAGTTGCAATATTAATATTGGCAAGTAAATTAAAATGAAAGCCAATATTCACTAAAAGATAGAAGACAATTACTCACATAATATCCCTCTTCAGAATTAATTATCAAGTTGGTTCTTAATAGTTGGCTAGGAGAATGTAGCCAGTCAAATGTATGTACTAGTTAGCTTTCAATAAAGACATCATCCAGAAAAAGGGAAATGTCACTGAAAATCCTAATGCAGGGTATAGACCAGGTAAATGAACAGATAAGGAAGTAACACTTAGCTAAGGTTCAAGTTTCAAAATACACATACTGAAGATCTGTTAGGTGGTTGACAATTTAAAATGAAGGGCTAACCTCAGAGCAAATAAATAGGAAAGAAATGCCTAAGGATTGAATTAATTCCCAAGGAAAGAAACAGGAATGTAATAACAAGGGAAAATTCAAAGATGAGAAAAATAATAGAAGACTGCATTAATTTGTTGTAATTTTTATGACCAGCATTTTTGCACTCATGCATACAAATGTGAGAGCATGCACACACACACACACACACACACAGACACAGACACACACACACACACACACACGCACACACACACACACACACACACACACACACACACACACACATACACACTGAATAATAAATTAGATAAGGCAAACTTCGTTTTAAAGGGAGAGATTCAGTGAAAATTCAAAGCGTAATTATGACGCAATGGGAATGTAGGCTATGGGACCAAAACAAAGAACAAAATTAAAGGAATTGAAACCCATTATTCAAAACTGTCAGTCTCATGATCATTTTAAAGCTTTGTCAGAGCATTCTTCATAATATTGGGAATCATCTGATTCATTTGTGTACTATAGAGTTATTTCTGATGATACCGTTTGCTTTCAAATGACATGATGCTTGATATCAGTGAGCCAGGTATGAGCATTGTACTTGCTATGTGTAAATAAGTATATTTTTCTTTCATGCTCTGCAGTCACTGTACTTAATGCAAATTAGTAACTGTGGTGGCATTACTTTAATGTTTTTGTAATGTTTCTGCTAAACTGATATCATCAGTTTTGGTGTGTAGTTTAGCTTTATCTCAAGTCTTTAAACTACTGAAAATCACGCCATACATATGACAATGAAATGTTTTTGTGTCATGTTTTCATCATGATTTCTACGCAGTTTTGTGGGCAGTAGACATACAGTACTGCTTATATCTTTAACATAATTTTTCATATGGCTTGTTCAGAGGACATGAATGTGTGCCTTAGAATGAGAAAGTATTGGCATAAAGTGTCAAAGCTCAGTATCTTGCCATAGTGTAACTTAAAATTTTGCCATCCATAGTTGTCACTAATCTCTTGTTATTTATAGTGGTGCCACTCAACATTACAATGGAAACTGAGCAGCGGGCACAATATTGCTGTCAGTCACTGTGTCAAAGCTCGTGGTTTAATGGCTAGTGTTGCTGCCTCTGGATCATTGGGTCCTGGGTTCGATTCCCAGCCAGGTTGGGGATTTTCTCCACCCAGCAGCTGGGTGTTTCTGTTGTCCTCATCATCTCATCATCATTTGGGACATGGCAAGACTGGAAATGGGAAAATTGGAAACTGTACAGGTGCTAATGGCCATGATGTTGAGCACTCCACAAACCAACATCATCATCATCGTCAATCACTATGGTGCCACTACCCAGATGACACTTGTCATGAGGAGCACCCTCTGACAAGACCACACAATATTCTTTTGTGGAACTGGTTCAGGGATAGTCTGAGTCAGTTCTGATGTAATCAGTGAAGTGTGCCTATTGTCTCTTCCCACTGCCCCCCCCCGCCCCCCACCCCCACCTCCCCTCTTTTTTCAAAAATCTCTGATACTGAGTAAACTGGACTTCTGGTGGAATGCTTACTTAAAATAGTGTGCTCTGTTCTGGAAGTATTCCGTAACAGATTTCACTTTGTTCAGAAGATTGGAGTGAATGCACAATTGTTTTGTGTGTAACTCACCTTTGCAAAAGTTGAAATAACTCAGGACATGTGATGCTTGCAAATAAGACTTTTAACATTTTTTCGTACTTATGCAAGAGTTTGGGGTTTCCAACCAAGGAGGAACTACAACAACTTTGTAGTGTTACCATGAGCTAACAGCAGCAATATTACAGCAGTGCAAGCACTAGTAAGTGTTAACAGGTACATATTCTGTACCACCTGAACTTATGCCTTTTTCACCATTTAACAAACCAAGTGAGAGTGGGACACTTTCTTCTGTTGAGTGTAGTTATATTTGAAGGCTCGCGGATTTTTGACACAGAGACAAAAGGCTGTGTTATTCTCAGGAAATCCTGAACAGTATCATCTAATACAGATAAACTAGAGCTCCTAAAAAATCTGGTGGAAACTGAGTGGCTGATAATATTTTCTTCATTGCAGGAACATTTATCAGTGGTGCAGCCAGGCTAGAATTTTGTCAATGGAAAATGGGCTTCAGTTAGTCTCATGCAGAGTCGGCACTGTCCTAGTGGGATTATGTAGAAATTGGAATGTTAAATGATGGGCAGAGCTACTATCTAATCAGGATTGTTATGGCGCATCTTTCCCATGACTCAAAAGTGAGGAACCATTATTTGGAGAAATCAGATCCTTCTTTGCTGGAAGTAATGTAAGTACCTCAAGCCTTCCCACACAGCCCAATGTTTGTTGTAGCAGTCAGCTCATCAGCGGTGGTAGTGTGGGATATAACCTGTTCTCTGGCCCAGATGATCCCATAAACACCCACACAAGGGTACGCAGGCCATGGCAGTGGCAATGCTGTGACCCAGCTGTAAAGATTGCTTCCTTTGCCACTCACACAGAACATGCTCCCATCGATTATGCTACATCCCACAGGTACAGCAAAAAGGGACATTTGCCAAAGGTGTGTTGCAACAGTTGTGATGGAAATATGCTGCAACCTGTGGAGTTTAGGATAAATCTATGGATAAATATAGAGAAGTGCAGACTTCCTCCTAGTGCGTGCATAGGCAAATACTCAGTGAAGTTGCCCCTTGACACTGGTGCTTATGTGTCCTTGCTAAACCAACCAACTTACTTAAGTTAGGGTCACCACTCTTGCAAGCACCTGAGACAAACCTCTGGGCCTATAGGCACCATTGTGTGCCCTTGGTAGGGTTACTTCCAGTTTTACTGACTTATATCCAATCCACATGTTCGATGCATTTTCTTGTGGTAGCTGCCCCCAAAGTGGGTAATGTTTCTGTGATAGACTTTTTCCACATTTTTGGATTTACCGTTCATCAAACAGCACACACAGTGCAGTCCAAGGATCTTTCACTGCATTGAAGATTCTCTACATCTACATCTACAGCTGTTCTCTGAAAACCATCATGAGGTGCATGGCAAAGGGTATGTCCCATTGTACCAGTTATAAGGGTTTTCTGTTCCGTTCATTTACAGAGCACAGGAAGAATCATTGTTTGAATGCCTCTGTGTGTGCAGTAATTATTCTAATCTTATCCTCACAATCACATTTCATATCCCTACAAAGTGTTACACCCATGTATTTATGTGAGTTGGCTAATTTCAACAGTGATTCATTGATATTAGAGCCATATGATAGTATGTTTTTTTGTTTTGTGAAGTACACAGTTTTACATTTCTGAACATCTAAAGCAAGTTGCCAATCTTTTCACCACTTTGAAACCTTCTCAAGATCTGATTGAATATTTATGCAGCTTCTTTCAGATAGTACTCCATTATACTGTAGATAACTGCATCATTGGCAAAAATTCGGAGGTTACTATTAATATTGTCTGCAAAATCATTAAAATACCATGTGAATGGCAAGGGTCCCAACACACTTACCTGAACTGACTTCTACATCTGACGATGACTCTCCATCCAGGATAACGTGCTGCGTCCTCCCTACCAAAAAGTCCTCAGTCCAGTCACAAATTTCGTTTTATGTCCCATATGATCAATGTTTTGACAATAACCATAGGTTTCATACTGAGTCAAATGATTTTCAGAAATCAAGAAATACTACATCTACCTGAATGCCTTGACCAAAGCTTTAAGCATGTTATGCAAGAAAAGTGTGAGTTGGGTTTCACATGATCGATGTTTTCAGAATCCATTCTGGTTGGCATTCAGGAGGTTATTCTGTTCAACATACTTCATTATGTTTGAACTCAGAATATGTTCTCAGATTATACAACAAATTGATGTCAAGGATATTGGATGGTAGTTTTGTAGATCACTTCCACTACCCCTCTTGTAGACAGGCATGACCTGTGCTTTTTTTCCGAGAACTGGGCACAGTTTTTGTTTGAGGGATCTACTATAGAATGTAATTAGGAGAGGGGCTAACTCAGCCACAGATTCAGTATAGAATCTGACAGGGATTCCATCGGCGCAGGAGATTTGTTCAGTTTTAATGATTTCAGCTATTTCCATTACCACTGACACTAATACTTATTTCATTCATCATATCAGTGGGACGAGGATTAAATTGGAGAAATACTTTTGGGTTTTCCTTTGTAAAGTACCATTTGAAAACAGAGTTAAGCATTTGAGCTTTTGTTTTGCTACCCTCAGTTTCAGCTTCTGTTTCATTTGCTAGGGACTGGATGCTACTAACATCCTTTACATATGACCTTCTTTGGGTTTTGTGAAACATTATTTGACAATATTCTGCTCTGGTAGTCACCGAAGGATTCAAGCACTGCTATTTCATTCAGTTTCTATCTGTAGCCCTACACTTTGTTTTACACTTACTATACAGTGATCTCTATTTCTTTTACAGTTTGTTTACAGTGACTGTATACCATGGAAGTTCCCTCCCACTATGAACTGTTCTGCTGGCTACATATCTATCCAGTGCATCATCATCTGTTGTTTTAAACTTGAGCCATAGTTCCTCTACCTGTTTCTGCCCTGTACTGAAAGTTTCAACTCCCTTATTGTGATACGACACTATTGATATTTTATGTAGTTACTGAATGTATATATCTTTCTGCTTGCTTTAGTTGTCTTGTCATGATCACTGACACTAGTTTCGATGAAGACATCCTCAAAGATGTCAGGTCTGTTTGTTCATACTGGATCCAATGTATTTCCATTTTGAGTGGGACTCCTAACTATCTGTTCTATGTAGTTTTCAGAGAAGGCATTTATTAATGTTTATTAATGTTTCACAGGATGAGTTTTCACTCCTACCAGTAACAAAACTGTAATTTTCTCTGTGATAGATATGCTCAAATTTTCTCATTTGAATTAGGGAAGACAACTGATTTCAAAGCTCAGATTACTCTTAAGGCTACAGCTGCCTGGAACTTCTTCAAAGCTTGCCTGGTGCCCCTGCTTCCAAAGGATGCCTTAAAAACAGAACTGGACAGACCCAGTCTTGAAAATGTGTTAATGCCTATTCCCTGCAGTTGATGGATCATGCCACTTTTAAACAATATACAAACTCAGTGGCACCTTGATACTTTGTGATGATTTGAAAGTAATAATAAATGCAGAAGCTGAATTTGAAATTTATCTCCTACTGGCCTCAGATGAACTCTGTGCAAAATTAGATCACAGCATCTTATTCAGTAAAACTGACCTCACAGAGGCATATATTCAAATTCTTGTGGATGCAGCATAGCAATCTTACCTTGTGTTCAATACATCATATACCCTCTGCCATTATTACTGGTTGTTTTTAGGAATCTCATCACCCCCTGTCATATTCAAACATTTTATGGATAAGTTACTACAAAGTATTTGAAGTTGTCACATATGCCTTGGTGATTTCTTGGTTACAGATACAGTCCTGAGAACTATCTCCACAACCTTGAGTCCTTGTTGCAGAGGCTGGCCCCAGAAGGACTAAAATAGAATTTCCATAAGTAATTGTTTATGCAACCATCATTGAAATATTTGTGATTCAATGTCTTGGATAATGGTATTGAAAAAAAAAAGAAGATTCAGTTGTGGTCCCAACCCAAAAGAAAATGATTTCTGACACTGTGCCTAACATCTTCTCTGGTTTTCTTGCAACTTATAGAGCCATCTCGATTGAAGGCTGCAGCCTGGTGGAGAGTGTTTGTACCTCCCTCACCACACCCACTGAAACATATCATGCCTATCACCTGGTACATGTGGGTGCTGAGTCTTCACCTTTCAGGTGGACCACCGAGCCCGGATCCCCAGAACAATCTCATCCATCATGGTTCTATGATGTATACTGTGACCTCCACCCACAGACTTTTTCTGAGCAGTTTTTCCCCAGCCATCCTAGTCAGCGAGTGCAAGTGCCTGTTTCTCTGCCACCAGTGGACCTTCCAGTCATGGGGCTACTCATGTAACTTCCATTGAGCCTTGTCCTGCTCCTACCTTTTGCAGTGATGCCCATGGACATACATCTGCTGCTGGTTTCAGTGGTGGCTCCTTTGGACATGCAACACTGGTGTTTATCTGTTCTGCCAGTCGATACTGGGGAGGGGTGTTGTAAAGATGCCACATTGGAAACTGAGTAGCTGGCATGACACTAATATTGTTGGTGTGATGCCACTATCCATATAGCACTTGCCATCAGGAGCACCCTCTGATAAGACAACCCAGACCCTTTCATATAAGCTGACCCAGGGCCAGCTTGAGTCCGTTGTAATGCAATCTGTGAAGTACACACATATCAGCACATTTGTTTGGTTTATTATGTTCATATGTCGAACTCTGATTGGTTATTGATGAATGTCTGATACTTTGTCATGTGATCTTTTGTTGGAAGGCTTACGTAAAATAGTTTGCACTGCTCTGGAAGTGTTCTGTAACGGTACTTGTCAAGCAAATCGGGGCAATACCCTGTCTATTTTTTGTGTATCCTTAAAATAGTAATGTATTATTTGGTCACTTTTTAGTTTATAGTGAATTCCTAGAATGAATTGCTGTGTGTGTGCTTAGTTTTGGAATAGGAAATTGGGTAATGAAATCGAAAGTAGATGACCTATATATCTCTATATTCAATGGACAGTTTCTCAAATAAATTAATAATTATGCACAAGTGTTTGATTATTTTGACAGTACTCTTTTTTTCTCGGAACTTTCTTTCAGTTCATGTGCAAGTTTTGTGTAAATTATTTTTTTGATCATTGTAAACAGCTCTTATAATGTGCCCATGCCTGAGATGCGCATTTTTTCCACTGTATTTTCCACTATAGAGGTTCTGATGTTTTTGTATTTTATTAAAATATTGAAGAATAGAAAGAACTCTATCAACTGTGAAAGTATTATTTCTCCTATGGTGAGGACTCCTGTTATTACCAAGTGGTTAATTAGTTAGTGCCTTGTGGTGTCTTCTTTACTAATATGTCCAATGTTGTTTTATTTGTTTGCAGTCATTGTATAATGAGAAATATTTATCCTAGACCTTCGGATTTTTTACACTTCCATTACTTTGTACTGCATGGTGCAATTTCTCCTGCTGATCATTCCTTTTGTTTGTATATATGCTATTCAGTACCATTCTACATCTACATCTACATGGATACTCTACAAATCACATTTTAAGTGATTGGTAGAGGGTTCAGCGAACCACCTTGACAATTCTCTATTATTCCAATCTTGCATAGAGCATGGACAGAACGAACACCTATATCGTTCCATACGAGCTCTGATTTCCTGTATTTTATCGTGGTGATCATTTCTCCCTATGTAGGTCAGCTCAACAAAATATTTTCGCATTCAGAGGAGAAAGTTGTCACGAAATTGAAGTAGATAGTTCATCTGAGTTAGTATAGGCAGAGGTCATTGTAGGCAACTGTAATAAAATAATAATTGGATCCTTTTACCGACCTCCCAATTCAGATGATACAGTTGCTGAAAGATTCATAGAAAACTTGAGTTTGATTTTCGAGTAGTTACTTTATGAGCCCACACGAATAGTAAACGATTGTGAAAACACATTTGACCACTTAGCAACAAATAATCCTGAGTTAATAATGAGCATCAAAACGGATACAGTGATTAGTGAACACAGGAATGTCATAGCGAGACTGAATATTGTAACCCCTAAATCCTCCAAAAATAAATGAAAAATATACCTATTCAAAAAAGCAGATAAAAATCGACTTGATGCCTTTCTGAGACAAAATATCCACTCCTTCCAAATTAATAATATAAGTGTAGACCAGGTGTGGCTTGAGTTCAAAGAAGTAGTATCGGCAGCAATTGAGAGATTTATACCAAATACACTCCTGGAAATTGAAATAAGAACACCGTGAATTCAATGTCCCAGGAAGGGGAAACTTTATTGACACATTCCTGGGGTCAGATACATCACATGATCACACTGACAGAACCACAGGCACATAGACACAGGCAACAGAGCATGCACAATGTCGGCACTAGTACAGTGTATATCCACCTTTCGCAGCAATGCAGGCTGCTATTCTCCCATGGAGACGATCATAGAGATGCTGGATGTAGTCCTGTGGAACGGCTTGCCATGCCATTTCCACCTGGCGCCTCAGTTGGACCAGCGTTCGTGCTGGACGTGCAGACCGCGTGAGACGATGCTTCATCCAGTCCCAAACATGCTCAATGGGGGACAGATCCGGAGATCTTGCTGGCCAGGGTAGTTGACTTACACCTTATAGAGCACGTTGGGTGGCACAGGATACATGCGGACGTGCATTGTCCTGTTGGAACAGCAAGTTCCCTTGCCGATCTAGGAATGGTAGAACGATGGGTTCGATGATGGTTTGAATGTACCGTGCACTATTCAGTGTCCCCTCGACGATCACCAGTGGTGTACGGCCAGTGTAGGAGATCGCTCCCCACACCATGATGCCGGGTGTTGGCCCTGTGTGCCTCGGTCGTATGCGGTCCTGATTGTGGCGCTCACCTGCACGGCGCCAAACACGCATACGACCATCATTGGCACCAAGGCAGAAGCGACTCTCATCGCTGAAGACGACACGTCTCCATTCGTCCCTCCATTCACGCCTGTCGCGACACCACTGGAGGCGGGCTGCACGATGTTGGGGCGTGAGCGGAAGATGGCCTAACGGTGTGCGGGACCGTAGCCCAGCTTCATGGAGACGGTTGCGAATGGTCCTCGCCGATACCCCAGGAGCAACAGTGTCCCTAATTTGCTGGGAAGTGGCGGTGCGGTCCCCTACGGCACTGCGTAGGATCCTACGGTCTTGGCGTACATCCATGCGTCGCTGCGGTCCGGTCCCAGGTCGACGGGCACGTGCACCTTCCTCCGACCACTGGCGACAACATCGATGTACTGTGGAGACCTCACGCCCCACGTGTTGAGCAATTCGGCGGTACGTCCACCCAGCCTCCCGCATGCCCACTATACGCCCTCGCTCAAAGTCCGTCAACTGCACATACGGTTCACGTCCACGCTGTCGCGGCATGCTACCAGTGTTAAAGACTGCGATGGAGCTCCGTATGCCACGGCAAACTGGCTGACACTGACGGCGGCGGTGCACAAATGCTGCACAGCTAGCGCCATTCGACGGCCAACACCGTGGTTCCTGGTGTGTCCGCTGTGCCGTGCGTGTGATCATTGCTTGTACAGCCCTCTCGCAGTGTCCGGAGCAAGTATGGTGGGTCTGACACACCGGTGTCAATGTGTTCTTTTTTCCATTTCCAGGAGTGTACATTAACAAACGACGGAGCTGATCCTCCTTGGTACACAAAATGGTTCAGAACACTGTTCCAGAAACAACAAAACAAACATGCCAACTTTAAACAGATGCAAAATCCCCAAGATTGGTGATCTTTTACAGAATCTCAAAATTAAGTGCGGACTTAATTGCGAGATGCTTATAACAGTTTTCAGGATGAGGCTTTGTCTTGAAACCTGACAGAAAATCCAAAGAGATTCTGATCGTATGTGAAGTATGTTAGTGGCAAGAAACAATCAATGCCTTCTCTGAGCCATAGCAATGGAGATACTATCAAAGACAGTGCTGCCAAAGCAGAGTTACTAAACCAAGCTTTCCGAAATGCCTTCACAAAAGAAGACAAAGTAAATATTCCAGATTTCAAATCAAGAACAGCTTCCAACAATAACAGAAGAGCCCTGCAAAATGTGTAAGAATGCACAGAGAAGTACTGTTAGCCTATGTCACAGAGTATTAGAGAACTGAGGAATGAAGTAGAAGAACTTCTTGTCTATTTGGAAGATTTGGAGAGATCTGAAAACATAGACATTCTGTGTCTCTTTGAACACTACATTACCACAGGGTTAGAGAAGTTAAATATAAAGGATTACACTCTAGTGTCTTACTCATATAAAACTGTAGCCAATGTTGGGTTGAAAGGTGCTTCCACACATAAATGTGGAGTGGCAGGGGCATGTCGAGGGGATGAGAGTTGCGCATGTGTGGCAGCAGAGAATGGGCAAAAAAATTCCACACTGCTGAAATGTGTTGCTATGGACAACCATGACATTTATTTGCCTAGGGTACATTGTATGATATGTTCAAATCTGTGGGGAATACTAAATTTTAACACTGATTTGGATTGATTGTCATGAGAGAAATATTGCTACATGTCTTGACAACTGCTCCACAACTTTAATTGTCATAAGTCTGAAGCTAAGAACAGTTGATATAGCTTTGTGAATATGTCAGGTAGAATTTTTGTCAAAATGGCAATTGGCTAATGACAAGGTGATTCTTTCTTAGTGCCTTTGTCCCGCATCACACAGGGTCAGCTGTGTTACTATTGCTGTGGCACTGTTAGTTGCAGAGGCTGGCCGGATGCCCTTCCTGCCATCACCCCCCAACCCCCCCCCCCCCCCCCCCTTCCCCGGGACAGAATAAGTGTACCCAGCTGTCTGCATCTAGAGGAAGCTATGGAATAGTATGAACAGTTTCAATGGGGGCCAGCCCAGTATTCACATAGCAGGATGTGTAAAACTGCCTAAAAACCACATCGAGGCTTGCCAGCAGACCAGCCATCGTTATTAATCCACTGAGCAGTTTCGATCCAGGGCTCGTGTGCCTACCCAAGTCTAGGAAGCAGTGCATTAGCGCTCTTGGGAACCCTGGTGGGTATAGGACAAGGTGATTAACAGTACTTGCAATAATTGTCGTTTGTTGTGATTTGGACTGTATAATAAGTAAAAATATAATACGCCAAAAATTAACTCCAAGCACTAACTGAAATCATTAGATTTGCTTTACAAGTGCTTCTTCTCCAAAGAATTTTTAAAAACGTGTATAATGTGTGGATGTGGGTATATTTGACTGCAGTTAAGTGTAATCACTGTGTGTAAAAAAGAATTACTGTGGAAAAAACTAATGTAAAAGACTGTTGTAAAAACTGTCAAGAGGTTGTCTATTTTTTGCTGCCAATGGGCATTATGAATGTAACATAACTCAATCAACATTACAGTGAGAGTCCACATTTACAATTGATTGAATGAACAATCAACCATCTTCTGCAAATAACCCAAAGGAATGTTGATCATTTACATCGAAAACCACCAGTAGCTCAACAAGTAACTGTCCCTGTCATTTTAAGGTACTTTCCGATTCACACCTTGAAAATTATATGGATTTATGTGTGGAAATACCTGAGTTTTTGGCAGAGATGCTGAGTCGCAGATGGGCACAGCATTTGCGTGGGTGTATATGTGTATGTTGTCTAATTAGGAAAAAGGCCTTGTTGATCAAAAGCTCACTTTCCAATAGTCTTTTTGTTGTGCCTGTCTGTGACTCAGCATCTCCACTCTGTGGTCAGTAGCAACTATCATTTTCATAATATTGTTACATTCCATCCTGCATTTTCCTTTGTTTGAGTTTTTGATGGATTTATCTGGCCATGTCCTCACTAGTTATTAGACTGTACAGCATGCTGTGAAAAGTTTAGCTTCTCCTAGAGAAACATGTTGCACGTTACAGTCTGCATACTTCATAGGATACAAATTCCTAACCATGAAAGCCTAGAATGTTCTTATTACTATTATGCAGTCGATATGTTGGCAAACATACTTTTTTAACCATTAGTTTAAACTTAAGAAATATTATTTCTTTGTTGTTGTCATTGTGGTCTTCAGTCCATAGACTGATTTCGTGCAGCCCTCCATGCTATCCTGTCCTGTGCAAGCTTCTTCATATCCAAGTACCTACTGCAACCTTCTGAATCTGCTTAGTGTATTCATCTCTTGGTCTCCCTCTATGACTTTTACCCTCCATGCTGCCCTCCAATACTAAATTGGTGATTCCTTGATGCCTCAGAACATGTCCTACCAACCGACCCCTTATGCTAGTCAAGTTGTACCACAAATTCCTCTTCTCCCCAATTTTGTTCAGTACCTCCTCATTAATTACGTGATCTATCCATCTAATCTTCAGCATTCTTCTGTGGCACCACATTTCGAAAGCTTCTATTCTCTTCTTACCTAAACTATTTATCGTCCATGTTTCACTTCCATACACGGCTACGCTACATACAAAAATAATTTCAGAAAATACTTCCTGACACTTAAACCTATAGCTGATGTTAACAAAGTTCTCTTCTTCAGAAAAACTTTTCTTGCCATTGCCAGTTTACATTTTATATCCTTTCTACTTCGACCACCATCAGTTATTTTGCTCCACAAATAGCAAAACTCATCTACTACATCAAGTGTCTCATTTCCTAATCTCATTCGTTCGGCATCACCTGATTTAATTCAACTACATTCCATTATCCTCATTTTGCTTTTGTTCATGTTCATCTTATATCCTCCTTTCAAGAGACTGTTTAATTCATTCAACTGCTCTTCCAGGTCCTTTGCTGCCTCCGATAGAATTACAATGTCATCGGCAAACCTCAAAGTTTTTATTTCTTCTCCATGGATTTTAATTCCTACTCCAAATAATTCTTTTGTTTCCTTTACTGCTTGCTCAGTATATAGATTTAATAACATCAGAGATAGGCTACAACCCTGTCTTACTCCCTTCCCAACCACTGCTTCCTCTCCATGCCCCTCGACTCTTATAACTGCCATCTGGTTTCTGTACAAATTGTAAGTAGCTTTTCGTTCCCTGTATTTGACCCCTGCCACCTTCAGAATCTGAAAGAGAGTATTCCAGTCAACATTGTCAAAAGCTTTTTCTAAGTCTACAAATGCTAGAAACATATGTCTACCATTCCTTACTCTATCTTCTAGGATAAGTCGTAGGGTCAGTATTGCCTCACGTGTTCCAACATTTCTACAGAATCAAAACTGATCTTCCCCAAGACTGGCTTGTACCAGTTTTCCCATTCGTCTGTAAAGAATTTGTGTTACTATTTTGCAGCTATGACTTATCAAACTAATAGTTCAGTAATCCTCACACCTGTCAACACCTGCTTTCCTTGGGATTGGAATTATTATATTCTTCTTGAAGTCTGAGGGTATTTCACCTGTCTCATACGTCTTGCTCACCAGATGGAAGGGTTTTGTCAGGGCTGGGTGTCCCAAGGCCATCAGAAGTTCTAATGGAATGTTATCTACTCCCGGCGACTTGTTTCAACTAAAGCCATTCAGTGCTCTGTCAATCTCGTCACTCAGTATCATATCTCCCATTTCATCTTCATCTACGTCCTCTTCCATTTCCATAATTTTGCCCTCCAGTACATTGCCCTTGTATAGACCCTGTATACTCCTTCCACCTTTCTGCTTTCCCTTCTTTGCTTAGGACTGGTTTTCCATCAGCTCTTGATATTGTTACAAGTGGTTCTCTTTCTCCAAATGTCTCTCTAATTTTGCTGTAGGCAGTATCTACCTTACCCCTAGTGATATATGCCTCTACATCCTTACATTTGTTTTCTAGCCATCCCTGCTTAGCCTTTGTACAAATTAATTCCATGATATTATACTGACAGTGATATGTGGATAAACACAAAATAGTGTGATCACGTTCGCATGGAAGACAGTCAGGTGTGTACTTCTGTCTTGTGACATATGTAAATTAATGAGCTACATGAGTTCGTCATGTGTCTGGTTTATACTGGGCAAAATATTTTTATTTTTAAACCAGGACAAAATATGCACTTTGATAGTTCTTGTATTGTATTGTATTTTTTATTGGTCCTGTTGTCTACATAGCAGCTTATGCATAAGACATTGGACAAGTCAAGTTGTAAATATACAGGCTGAAAGTCATTTCAAGGCATACATATTTAAGCTTACAATAATACACTTTACACGTAGGTATTTATATAACACATTTCATAAATTTAAATATTCTTCAATGGAGTAAAAGCAGTGATGCTGTAAATATGACTTTAGAGATTTTCCAAATGTATTGACCTCAGTGATAGCGTTTATGTTTTTAGGAAGTTTGTTATAAAGCTTAACTCCCATGTGAAAAGTACCTTTTTGGCACAGTGCTATGCTGATTTGAGTCATATGTGAGTTTGTTTTTTGTCTGGTAAAGTGCTCATGTATATCACAGTTTTTTTTGCAGTCTACGGTCCTTGCCTATTACATTTAATTTAAAGAACAAAAGGGCTTCCATAATGTATACACATGGTAATGGAGGAATGCCAGATTTCTTAAACAGGGGTTTACAAAAGTCTCTAGGCTTGCACCCAAACAAGATTTTAATGGCCTTTTTTTGTATTTTAAAAGTCCAATTAGCTGTTTTAGAGTTTCCCCATAAGGTGACCCCGTACCTAAGACGAGAATGAAAGTATGCATGATATGCATTCAATACTGTTTTCTCACTACAGCATGATTTTAATGAACAAAGAAGGTAACATGTTTTGCTCAGTTCTGCATTGAGATATTCAATATGCTTATTCCATCCTCCCCCCATGAACCATGGACCTTGCCGTTGGTGGGGAGGCTTGTGTGCCTCAGCGATACAGATAGCTGTACCGTAGGTGCAACCACAACGGAGGGGTATCTGTCGAGAGGCCAGACAAACGTGTGGTTCCTGAAGAGGGGCAGCAGCCTTTTCAGTAGTTGCAAGGGCAACAGTCTGGATGATTGATTGATCTGGCCTTGTAACAATAACCAAAACGGCCTTGCTGTGCTGGTACTGTGAGTGGCTGAAACCAAGGGGAAACTACAGCCGTAATTTTTCCCGAGGGCATGCAGCTTTACTGTATGATTAAATGATGATGGTGTCCTCTTGGGTAAAATATTCCGGAGGTAAAATAGTCCCCCATTCGTATCTCCGGGCGGGGACTACTCAAGAGGATGTCGTTATCAGGAGAAAGAAAACTGGCGTTCTACGGATTGGAGCGTGGAATGTCAGATCCCTTAATCAGGCAGGTAGGTTACAAAATTTAAAAGGGGAATTGGATAGGTTAAAGTTAGATATAGTGGGAATTAGTGAAGTTCGGTGGCAGGAGGAACAAGACTTCTGGTCAGGTGCCTACAGGGTTATAAACACAAAATCAAATAGGGGTAATGCAGGAGTAGGTTTAATAATGAATAGGAAAATAGGAATGCGTGTAAGCTACTACAAACAGCATAATGAACACATTATTGTGGCCAAGATAGATATGAAGCCCACACCTACTACATTAGTACAAGTTTATATGCCAACTAGCTCTGCAGATGACGAAGAAATTGAAGAAATGTATGATGAAATAAATGAAATATTCAGATAGTGAAGGGTGACGAAAATTTAATAGTCATGGGTGACTGGAATTCGGTAGTAGGAAAAGGGGGAGAAGGAAACTTAGTAGGTGAATATGGATTGGGGGTAAGAAATGAAAGAGGAAGCCGCCTGGTAGAATTTTGCACAGAGCACAACTTAATCATAGCTAACACATGGTTTAAGAATCATGAAAGAAGGTTGTATACATGGAAGAACGCTGGAGATACTAAAAGGTATCAGATAGATTATATAATGGTAAGACAGAGATTTAGGAACCAGGTTTTAAATTGTAAGACATTTCCAGGGGCAGATGTGGTCTCTGACCACAATCTATTGGTTATGACCTGTAGATTAAAACTAAAGAAACTGCAAAAAGGTGGGAACTTAAGGAGATGGGACCTGGGTAAACTGAAAGAACCAGAGGTTGTACAGAGTTTCAGGGAGAGCATAAGGGAACAATTGACAGGAATGGGGGAAAGAAATACAGTAGAAGAAGAATGGGTAGCTGTGAGGGATGAAGTAGTGAAGGCAGCAGAGGATCAAGATGTAAAAAGACAAGGGCTAGTAGAAATCCTTGGGTAACAGAAGAAATATTGAATTTAATTGATGAAAGGAGAAAATATAAAAATGCAGTAAATGAAGCAGGCAAAAAGGAATACAAACGTCTCAAGAATGAGATCGACAGGAAGTGCGAAACGGCTAAGCAGGGATCGCTAGAGGACAAATGTAAGGATGTAGAGGCTTATCTCACTAGGGGTAAGATAGATACTGTCTACAGGAAAATTAAAGAGACCTTTGGAGATAAGAGAACCACTTGTATGAACATCAAGAGCTCAGATGGAAACCCAGTTCTAAGCAAAGAAGGGAAAGCAGAAAGGTGGAAGGAGTATGTAGAGGGTCTATACAATGGCGATGTACTTGAGGACAATATTATGGAAATGGAAGAGGATGTAGATGAAGATGAAATGGGAGATATGATACTGCGGGGAGCACTGAAAGACCTTAGTCGAAACAAGGCCCCCGGAGTAGACAACATTCCATTGGAACTACTGACGGCCTTGGGAGAGCCCGTCCTGACAAACCTCTGCCATCTGGCGAGCAAGATGTATGAAACAGGCAAAATACCCTCAGACTTCAAGAAGAATATAATAATTACAATCCCAAAGAAAGCAGGTGTTGACAGATGTGAAAATTACTGAACAACAGTTTAATAAGCCACAGCTGCAAAATACTAACACGAATTCTTTACAGACGAATGGAAAAACTAGTAGAAGCCGACCTTGTGGAAGATCAGTTTGGATTCCGTAGAAATACTGGAACACGTGAGGTAATACTGACCTTACGACTTATCTTAGAAGAAAGATTAAGGAAAGGGAAACCTACATTTCTAGCATTTGTAGACTTAGAGAAAGCTTTTGATAATGTTGACTGGAATACTCTCTTTCAAATTCTAAAGGTGGCAGGGGTAAAATACAGGGAGCAAAAGACTATTTACAATTTGTACAGAAACCAGATGGCAGTTATAAGAGTTGAGGGACATGAAAGGGAAGCAGTTGTTGGGAAGGGAGTAAGACAGGGTTGTAGCCTCTCCCCGATGTTGTTCAATCTGTATATTGAGCAAGCAGTAAAGGAAACAAAAGAAAAATTCGGAGTAGGTATTAAAATTCATGGAGGAAAAATAAAAACTTTGAGGTTTGCCGATGACATTGTAATTCTGTCAGAGACAGCAAAGGACTTGGAAGAGCAGTTAAATGGAATGGACAGTGTCTGGAAAGAAGGATATAAGATGAACATAAACAAAAGCAAAACGAGGATAATGGAATGTAGTCTCATTAAGTCGGGTATGCTGAGGGAATTAGATTAGGAAATGAGACACTTAAAATAGTAAAGGAGTTTTGTTATTTGGGGAGCAAAATAACTCATGATGATTGAAGTAGAGAGGATATAAAATGTAGACTGGCAATGGCAAGGAAAGCGTTTCTGAAGAAGAGAAATTTGTTAACATCGAGTATAGATTTAAGTGTCAGGAAGTCATTTCTGAAAGTGTTTGTATGGAGTGTAGCCATGTATGGAAGTGAAACATGGACGATAAATAGTTTGGACAAGAAGAGAATAGAAGCTTTCGAAATGTGGTGCTACAGAAGAATCCTGAAAATTAGATGGGTAGATCACATAACTAATGAGGAAGTATTGAATAGGATTGGGGAGAAGAGAAGTTTGTGGCACAACTTGACCAGAAGAAGGGATCGGTTGGTAGGACATGTTCTGAGGCATCAAGGGATCATCAATTTAGTATTGGAGGGCAGCGTGGAGGGTAAAAATCGTAGAGGGAGACCAAGAGATGAATACACTAAGCAGATTCAGAAGGATGTAGGTTGCAGTAGGTACTGGTAGATGAAGAAGCTTGCACAGGATAGAGTAGCATGGAGAGCTGCATCAAACCAGTCTCAAGACTGAAGACCACAACAACAACAACATTCCATCTGATGTTACTCTGCAGCCAAAGTCCTAAGAATTTGGTTTCAGTACTGTTACCAACTGGTTCGTCATTGATAGAGACTGATGGGATAAACATGTCCTTGTTAGGAACATTGTGGAATTTTAGAGCAATGGTTTTCTTACTGTTTATTACAAGCTGATTACTCTGTTCCCAGCTGCTAAGTTGTTTCGTGACCATGTTTACTGTCTGCTGTAACTGTTCATCGTCATCTCCTTTTAGTAGAATCGTGGTGTCATCTGCAAATATGGTTGTTTTGTGTGCATCAACATTTAAGCTTAGATCATTTATGTACAGAAGAAACAGAAGGGGTCCCAATACTTATCCTTGGGGTACACCACATTTAATTTGTTTATAGTCAGATAAGTGATTAGATACAGTTTTTAGTTCAATATTTGTGTGGTTCATGCACACTGCTTGCATACGATTAGTCAGGAAGGAACTGATCCACTTGTTGGACAGACCTCGAATACCATATCTTTCTAGCTTTGATAGCAGAATATTATGGTCCACCATGTCAAAGCTTTTGACAAGTCAATAAAGACTCCTATTGTTTCCTGTTTTTTGTCCATCAGGTTTAGGGTGGAATTGATGCACTCATAGATAGCAGTTGTCGTTGACCACTTATTTCTGAATCCATGTTGTTCATTACATAGGATGCTGTTTTCATTTATAAATTTCATAAGTTTCTCATATATAACTTGGTGTTTTCTCTGTAATAGCTGAATGATAATTGGCATAGTACATTACAATGACCAACTTCGAGCCAAGGTGTGCCAAGAATTGTTCAGTGAACCATTTCATGAAACTGACAGCATTTGTTTCGAAGTGGCAGTTACTGCTGCTTTTCTTACATCTAAACAGGAGTTTACTGTTAGGAACAGAACCTGCAGAAGATCCAGCATGGAGAATAACTGTCCATGAAGCTATTCCTATGGGAACTTTAAAACTACCAGCCATCAGTACTGTTCCAGCAGGTTTTTCTGGAATGATTCTGATCGCCCATGTTTCATCAGATAATACACTGTTGGACTACCTCCTTCTCTTGTATTGTGCATCTTTATATGGGATGTGGTTCATGCACATCTATATCACTTCTTTGAGCTAAAAATTCTCATCTATGTAATCACACACACAAAAACATTTACTGATACACATTCACAGCTAGACAGTTGAATAGTTGAATGAATAATTCAGTTGTTGTGAAGCACAGTAACACAGTGCTGCTAGCAGGAGAGAGATTCTGCTTTCTAACAGTAAGTCACAGTTAGCTGCTGGGAAAGAGAATTAATATTATTGGCTACCAACAGTTAATGGAGGCGGTTGCATAGAACACTGAAAATTTGGCAACCTTCCTGCATGACACCAACTTTAATGTGAGAAAAGGAGAAGTTGTTACATGTATAAAGATGAAGTATGACTTCAAAATCATTGGAACAAGTTGATTTTGAAGAGTTAAGCACATTGAAGTGTGTACTTTTGAATTAATTCTGAAGAATAGTTAACTTTTAATTGCCATTGAATCTATTTATTGTCAATAACAAGCAAAGTTTCTGCAAGCTGTATACTACAAAAATAAACCAAAATTTGCAATAAAAGTTATTAAAAATCAAGGAACATGCACATTATGCTAGAAATCAGTAATTCCAGCAATGAACTAATGTCTTTATGGAATGTAGTGAAACATGATACAGGACAACAGGTTACAGGAGAGGATAACATCAGTATTGATTTAAATGGAAGAACTATAAATGATCAGTTACAGGTAACAAGTGTGTTCAATAATCATTTCTGAAATGGAGTTCAAAAGAAAAATCAAAACAGTATGTTGAAACTCTCAGATAATTCAGTCACACAGATATGTCGCCCATTTCTCCTTCTGAAATTAAGAAACTTGTGTATTCTCTCAAACATAAAAGCTCGTCTCAATTTGATATGTTTCCAAAAGAGTACAACAGAGTTGTTCCTGTTTAATAAATACTGTGTTTTATTGAAGTATGTAATGCAGCTCTAATACACTGCATCTTTCTGCAGAGATTGAAACATACTATTGTTAAATCCCTTTATAAGAAATGTAATGGGATAGGTATCAATAACTAATGACTTATTTCTTAACACACATCATTTTCCAAAACTTTTGAGAGGGTGATGTAATCTAGGTTAGTATCACATCTGAGAAACAATAATATCCTTAGTACATCACAATTTGAATTTCACAAGAGTTGCTCTAAAAAATCTTGAGGTTTCATGGAATTGATGGTATAGCCAACAAGTGGTTAATGTCATATCTAACTAAAAGGATGCAGAAAGATGTATTTAATAATTCAACCAATGTAAGCAGGGAAGATTCTTCTGACTGTAAAGAAATCATTTATGCAGTTTCGCAAGGCTCAATTCCGGGTCCACTGTTGTTCCTCTCATGCACTCACTATCATTGAAAGTAGTGCACTCAGAAGGAAGAAAGTTACAAACATGAAAGTTTGCAGATAAGTACAGTGAGATCTGATATGCAAATGATCCATGTTTGGCACCAATGCATGTGCCCACAGGCCCTGCAGTAGCGCTCCAATCAGACAGCAGGCTGTATATCAACTGCCCATAATGGACAAGTCCTAAATAAGACAATCACATGCAAGTAGATGTATGGGAGCCAGTTTTTCCACAAACCATTCCAGATGCCTTGCAGATAAAAGTTTGTCCTCCAGATGCCCTTGTCATATGCTGCCATTAACACCAAGACATTAGTGATACTGCCCATAATGGTGCCAAGCCAGAAAAATGTGGACTGCCACAGTGTGGCAAAACGTTGTGTTTAATGATGAATCCCAATTCATTTTGTGGAGGGATGATAACCTCATGTGGGTGTGGTGACAGCCTGATGAACATACAGCTCCATCCATGCTGTTGCACACCTCACTATCTGCACGACCCTGGTGTAATCATCTGAAGGCCATAGCCTTCAGTAGCCAGTTCCCTCTAATTGTGGTATGTGGAACCTTTACAGGCCAGCATTATGTTGGTGACATGCAACCCTCTGCGGGACCTTTTGTATGTGGTCTACCAGTGTACTTCTCCAGTAAGATAATGCTCAGATTCTTCTATGGCTGACAATTTCCATTTACTTGTCCCCCAGAGAGCATGCTTGTTGCAAAGAACTCACTGCTAGTCAAAAGCAACAATGATGTATCTAATTAAAATTCCACAGGAAAAAAAATGACATTCATTGTTCCACATTGGCTTTATCACAAAAAGGGGCTCACAGTGCTAATATCGAATGTTTTGATAATTTACCTAATGGTATGAAATCTCTATGAGACAGCAAAATAAAATTGGGAAAAAAGGTGAAAAGGTTTCTCCTTCACAATTCCCCCTATTCTCTAGAAGAATTTCTGTTGATGTAATATGCAAAAGTTGGAGTACAGGAATTAGTATTTCACACCTATATTAAAAATATATATAGTAAAATAAAAAAGAAGGAGTTATGTGGATGAAAAAGGACTACTTGAACTACTTGAGTACTGAAGCATCTGTGAATACAAAAGGAAGCATACGGCAGTTACAATTTAAGTCTTAGAAAATTGCACATACGTGCTTCATCAAATTGCAAAAAGCAGTACAGTTCTGCTAATGCCCTTTCCTTTTTCCTCTTCTTTTATTCATTTAGCCATTCTTCTTCGCCCTCGCTTTGTGAATGCATTATAATCACCCATATAATCATAAATTAGGTTTTTATTTTCTATAAATTTTCATTCATCGAGTGAAATTGGGTGTTGGATCCAATAATTTGCTAAACTCATAGTGCTCACAAAATCTGAACCCGATACAAGTTCTATTGTTTTCAGCCTCTTCAGGGGCTTCCTAAAGGTTGACAGATTCTATTTATGCCACTCTGTTAACTATAGTTGATACAATTTGTATTTTGTCTACTGCTAATTATTAAGTGAAATTTTCATCTTTTGTCATGTCCAAAGTTCCACAAGACTATAATTTGTGGCAGCCACTGTTTGTGACAATTTGGACACTGTTGTGTTACCTTAGAACACTATGTCAGCCAACTGCTGATATCAAGATCCTGCTGTTGGAAAATGAAAGCAAACTGTTAGATCTGTTGAAGCTAACCCTCCCATAGTACCTTGCGTAGAAGTATAGTGATGCTTGGGATGATTGGATAAGGGTTGTTTTTTAATTGAACATTTAAATAATATTTTCCATTTATTACATAAGTCTGTCCAAATTTCAACAGTGTTACTACAAATGTAAATTTTAGATCGTAACAGTGACAGGAAGTGCAAAATGGTAGGATGAGAAATACAAGGTTTCAGAAGGTTATGTGAGTAGACGAAAGATACTGTAGGAAAGAAGAAAGGTGAAAGATACTGTAGGAAATTTAAGAAGATGTTAAGACAAAAGATACACAGCAGTATGTGTGGGTATTCAGCGGAAACAATGTAGCTGTTCAGGTGTGTGTGTGTGTGTGTGTGTGTGTGTGTGTGTGTGTGTGTGTGTGTGTGTGTGTGTGCGTGCGTCTGTGTGTGTTGGAATTGAAATAAATCAGGTGAGTTTTAGGCAATTAGATTAGGAAATCTAGTCTTCTAAAAGTAGTAGATGAGTTTTGCTGTCTTTGCAGCAGAATTACTGATGATGGCCAAAGTAGACAGAATATAAAATGCAGAATGGTTGTAGCAAGAAATGCATTTCTAATTTATTAATCCATAATATAAATTTAATTGTTAGGAAGTCTTTCTTAAGGTATCTGTCTGAAAGAATAGAATAGAGGGATTTTGAAATTTGTTGTTAGTGAGGAATGTCGAAAATTAGGTGGGTGGATTGAGTAACTAATGAATAGGTATTGAGTCACTTTGTTGTAAGTAGGTTCAAGTGGATGTCTTTGACAGCAGTTGTGCAGAGATGAAGAGACTTGGTCATGACAAACCAGCATCAAGAACTGCATTAAAGCATTCTTTGGTCTGAAGACTGCAACATCAGCAGGACATTTACCATGACCAGAGAACATAAATATTATTGTGAAAATAGAGAGAGAGAGAGGACGAATAAATTATCAAAATAGTTCACTTGGAAAACTGTCCTTCAGCAGCACAATCATGTCTGTGTTATTCTAATTTTGAAAGATGGCACTATATGGCAAATAAAAGTAATTACTGGTATTGGCATTGTGAGGAGCTATCTAAGGAAGTTGTGGCAGAGAAAAAGTTACACGACACTGATGGTGGGGAAGCTATTAAAGCATTGTCTAGGAAGTTGAATACTGGCAAATTGGCAGATCCTCACAATATGCGTGGAACACTGCATAAAAGTGTTATAGCACTAATTTTCTGTCTTGTGTTGAATGTTCACAATTATTACTAAATTTCATCTAGTCATTGTTATTTAAATTTTTCAGTGTAAGAGGAAAAATCAGCAGTGGGCAGATGGGAACACGAAGTTAGCAAATGAGGAATATGTAATATGTTTTTATTTTATTTTTTGCATAACTTTGAGATTCAGGTGTTCTGATACTTCTCTTCTTGATAATTTTTGGTTTATATCAATCATTTTCAATTTTTAAACAATACATTTACATTTATTACTATTATAATGGACTGTGCGTTGTTTTTTTCCTGGATCATAATTTCTGATATTTAATTATGTAGGAACCAAAGTAACATCCTTTTTCAGAGCAGCAGCTTTTCTGCTAATTATATAAACCACTTAAATACACCCTTCTTTGCTGTAGTTAGCAAGTTTATTTAGCTAACAATGAAAGCCAACTGGCTTAATAGTATTTAGTTTTTGATGGGATGTAAAAAGGGTGATGTGTGAATGAATGAATGCTTTTGGTATAGTACAATCAATTTTAATTTTTTAGGTTTGCATGTTGATATCAACAACCACAGGCCGTGCATATAGACCAAGAAATAGTGAGCGACTAATATTATATTTCAAAGACTTAAATCTAGCTGTACCAGATAAATGGGGGACCAGCATGCTGATATCTTTCCTGCAACAGGTAAGAGGAATCTGACATCAATTCCTAGTTTCAGTGTGACTTTTTTTTACCTTACCTGAGAGTCATGTTAAAAATATCCCCCATATTTAATTTAATGCTGCTTAGTGTCCAAATGCAATTTTTCTCTTTATACAAAGTAGTCATGTACTTCATACTAAAATTCAGCAACTAAAAATATTCTTGATGTATTGATGACCTCCTAAAGGTTGACACATATGTTGTTGAGAACTTTGTATGGAATCATGATTATTATCATTTTTTCTATTTAAAAATAATGCTGAAGATTCCACAGTTACTGCTGTAGGGTCACTTTATAGTGACTGAAGTATCCATTTCTCCCAACACTGAGGGTACTGGCTGTGGTGTCTTAGTTGGTACCTATGTGTGCTATTGATAAAAAGCACATGTAATGTAATAACCTTTATGAGGTGATGAAACAGCAAGGATTTTTTTTCTAGTGACTGAATTGACAAGCTGCAGTGCTGTGCGACATGTCATGGAAGATAGGAGAAGTACACCTCGGACAGTGTGGTTGTGTGTGACTGCATTTTTCTAATAGAAAAGGCCTCTCCAAAGCTCTGCTGTTTTATGCAACATTTACACTGCAGTATATCTTGTACAAGCATTTTTTTGTCATTTTCCTTACTTTAGGACTGTACAATTTATATTACAACAAGACACTTGTCCAAATATATCTGGAATACAGTTTGCATTTATTGAGTATCTGTATACATTGCATTTAATTGTGAATTTGAATAATGTCTTTCTCTTTGTTCTCCTTCTTTCCCCTCCCACCTTTCTTCACATAGGTTGTTATTAATGGCTATCTAGATGAGGAGCCTCAGCAGTCCAAACTAATGTGTGGTGTGCAGTTAACAATACATCTGTTACTCACCAGCTGGTCATTAATTAATCAGTTCATTTTTTTATACCTATACATTCTATGGTTGGTTGATTTGGGGGAGGGGACCAAACAGTATGGTCATCGGTCCCTGTATATTTTATGCATATCTGCTATTCTACAGTGCCAGTAGTAATGTCACACCAAGAAAACCAGTTTGGTGTCATTCCACAACCGATGTGGGACTGAGAAGCCCACAGTGAGGTTTGTGCTTGCAATGGTGACATGGCAGGCCATGTCAGACATGCCATCGAATACCACGCTGATTTTGTGCACTCCACATCCAGTCAGTTATAGAGTGGTGAATCTGAAGATGTCCTGACACAATTCTTTATCGTTATATTACATTAATTTTCCTCCATAAAATATTCCTAAGCTGTGTTACTGTGGTCATTGACTTACACACTGCTGGGAAAAAAAATTAGTACACCTGGAAGACAACATTGATTTTGATCCGATGATGGTATATTCCACCTGGGGCAGCTGTACTTATAATGGTTTCAACATCATGTGCCAACAGATAGCATAGTGACATAGCTACCAGAGCCACATGGGGGATAGTAGGTGTATTGATACTAGTTTCAACATCGTCCGCCAACAGGTAATGCAGTGGCTTACTTATCAGAGCACTGTCTATGTCTACCCTTTAATAGGGAATGCTCACAACTGTTCACTGTGGTCCAAACAAGTGAAGCAAGCAGGCAACCATGCCATGGAGACATTCTCAAGTTTTCTGCAGCGAACTGAGTGAGTTTGAAAGCAGTCAAATTATGGTCTCCCGAGTGGTGGGATGGTCCTTTGGAGAATTGCCACACAAGCTGGATGTGCTACTCAGTTGTGCAATGATGCTGGTATCAGTAGTCAAGTGGACATCCTCACACCCATAGATGAGGTTCTGGACGTCAGTGCAGCACAGACGCCTGCCAGAATCATTGTGTTGTAAGGAGAATATGGTCAGATCATACAGCTATCACAGCACAGATGAGAGGGATTTTGAGCCCAGAAATGACATCACAAACTGTTACGAACCAGTTATTAGCACTAGAACTAATGGTACACACTCCTCTAGCCTATATTCCACTCATGCCACCGCATCGACATGCACAGCTCGACTGGTGCTGTCAGAGGATCACTTGTAATATTGAATGGTGTGTCATTGTCTCCAGTGATGAAAGAAGATTCTGCCTGCACACAAGTGATGGTTGTTTGCATGTAAAATGTAGAATTGATGAGCGCTGACTCATAGAGTGCATTTGTCCAAGACACACTGGTTTCACTCCAGGCCATATGGTCTGTGGTACATTAAGCTACAACTCTTGATCATTTTTTGTGTTCCTGGAGAGGACACTAACCAGTGCTCAGTATATGAAAAATGTTGTTTGACCTTTGCTATTGCTGTTCTTGCAACAAGAAGGTGATGTGTTGTTCCAAAAGGATACTGCTTGCACACACACTGCCCTTGAAAACCAACATGCACTGCAAGACACAGCAGCAACTTCCCTGGCCAGCACAATCTCCAAACTTGTCTTCAAAAGAGCACATGTGGGATATGATGGGACAAGAAGTGACTCGTGCACCCATCGACCAACAACTCTTACAGAAGTATAGTGGGCATGGCCTAACATATCCCAGGACAGTGTTCACGATCTGTTCAACTGACTGGATGCCAAAGTCAGCACCTGCATTGCTGTCCGTGGAGGCCCCACCATGTACTAATATGGATATTTCAGCATAGGTCGATACCTTCCACCTCATAACGACTTGCACCTTTGCTCTGTAAATGTAATCATTTCATACACACCATATGCACTGTTGTGACTGTATAACTTGAGTGAATTGAAGCCCTCTAAAAGGCTGTATCTTTATTTTTTTTTTTTTTTTGGGGGGGGGGGGGGGGGGGACAGACAGTCTATTTGTTGTATTAGATTAGATTAGATTAATTATTCATTCCATAGACCCATAAAAGAGAGAATCCTCTTGGCTGTGGAACATGTCAGATAAACACATTACAAAAATGTAGTTAGAAGAACTTGAGTTTCATTAATTTTAATGAGCCTCAGTCAATAAACAGTAAAATTATGTACATGAATTAAATTTAAACTTCTAATATTTACAGGTTTAATACTTACATCTGCTTTCATTAAATCCATCATTCAGACATTTGCTAGTTTCTTGGCTATTACAACCAAGTATTGTCAAGAATTAAAGTGTAATAAATTTTCATTAAAATGGTCTTCTGCACTTGTTGAGAAACTCATGGATTGAATAGGAGTTGGCCACAAAAAATTCTTTTAAATTATGTTTAAATTGTGCCTTGTCTGAAATTAAACTCTTAATGGTTGCTGATAACTTACTGAAAATATGCGTTGCTGAATACTGGACTCCTTTCTGGGCAAGAGTAGGTGATTTTAAATCTTTATGTATGTTGTTCTTATTCCTAGTATTGATACTGTGTACTATGCAGTTAGTTGGAAAAAGAGATGTATTATTTACAACAAACTTCATTAAGGAATAAATATACTGAGAAGCTGTGGTTAATATGCCCAATTCTTTGAATAGGTTTCGACATGATGTTCTTGGATTTATACTACTCATTACTCTTATTATACACTTCTGTACTCTAAAAATTTTTTCTCTGTTTGTGGAATTACCCCAAAATATGATACCATATGAAATAATGGATGGATAATAAGCAAAATATGCCAGTTTTTTTATATTTATATCTCCTATGTCTGCAGTCTTTCACATTGCAAACACAGACTTGTTTAGGCGCTTTAGCAGTTTGTTAGTACGTTGCTCCCAACTGAATTTATTATCAAGTTCTAATCCCAAGAATTTTACACTCTCAACTTCTCCTGTTTCCATGACATCATATTGTATACACACATCAGAAGGAAATCTCTTGGAAGTTCTGAACTGCATATAGTGGGTCTTTTCAAAGTTTAATGACAGTGATTTGGCTATGAATCACTTATTAATGCCAGTAAAAATTTGATTAGCTGCCATTTCTAAATTTATATTTGATTTACTATTTATTTCAATGTTTGTATCATCTGCAAATAAGACAAACTTGGCATCTGGTAATGTAACAGATGACAGGTCATTAATATACGCAAGAAACAGTAGTGGACCTATTATGGAACCTTGGGGAACACCACATGTAATTTCTTCCCAGTCAGATGATGTCTGATTGCCTACTGCTGAAGTGTTACGTAATGACACCCTTTGTTTTCTATTAGTAAGATATGACTGAAACCACTTTGCACCACTACCCGTGACACCATAATATTTTAATTTAATTAAAAGAATGCGGTGGTTCACACAGTCAAACGCCTTTGACAGGTCACAGAATATGCCATTTGCCTCTAGTTTGTTGTCCAATGAATTAAGGACATTTTCGCTGTAAGTGTAAATAGCTTTCTCAATATCAGAACCCTTAAGACACCCAAACAGTGACTTTGACAGTATGTTATTATCACTAAGGTGCTTAAGTAGACGCTTGAACATAACCTTTTCAAAGATTTTTGAAAAAGCTGGCAAAAGTGAGACCAGCCGGTGATTTGACGGCATTTCTTTGTCCCCTTTCTTGTGGAGAGGTATAACTTCAGCATAATTAAACCAGTCTGGGAATGTTCCTGTGACAAGTGATTGATTACACAAATAACTTAAGATATGACTAAGCTCACATGAACACTCGTTTGTTAACTTTGTTGATATGTTATCATAACCACTGGAATGCTTTGATTTCAGGAACTTTATGATGGATTTTATTTCTTTGGGTGACGTAAGTGTCAATTCCATTTTACTGAGATTGCTTGTGTGCACTGGTCTCAGATATTCCATTGCATTATTTACTGAACCTGAGAAATGAAATGGAATTAACCCATTATGCTGAATCTTGCCTCAAGTGGTGTTATGTTGTATGTTTGTCATAACAGAAACATGGGGAATATTGTTGTTGTTCTGTAGTTTTGAATGCAAGGACTGGTTTGCTGCAGTTCTTCATGTTAGTCAGCCCTGACCTGCTCTCTTCTTCCTTGCATAAACACTATAACCTACGTGTATTTGAATATGCTTACTGTATTGAAGCTATGGTCTCACTATAGAATTTTTACCTCATCAATTCATTCCATTATTGAATTACTGAATTAGCTATTCCTTGAAGTATCTGGATGTGCTGTATGTACTTGCCCCTGCTTTCCATTAATCTGTGCCATAAAGCTCTTTTGACTTCAATTCATTTCTTTACCTAAATGATCTACTCTTCTGATATTTAGTATTCGTCTGTAGCACCACATTTGAAAATCTGCTATTTTCTGTATAGTTTATCATGTGTGCTTTGCTTCCACATGACACTACACTCCAGATAAATACTATTAGAAAAGATTTATTAACACTTAAATTTATGTTTAATGATAACATATTTCTCTTTTTACTGTAATATACAGTTGATGAATTCCTTTGTATTATAGAGTGAGTGTCCAGTTATCAGTCATGCAGTGTTTGTTTGAATACTTGTTCTGGTATATCTTGTACTGTTTGTGGAAGATTATTACGTAATTTATGCCTCATGATTTCATAGTTGTTAAGTGATATTGACAGTCTGTTGTATGGCATGCAAATGGATCTGTTGCCTCTTATGTTGTAACAATGTACATTTTCTTTGCACTTTGCTTCTAGTTATGTCTTCTTTGTCTAAGTTAAAACTTAGCATATTTGTAAGTTTATTACAGTCATGATATTTTTGTTCTAAAATGAAGGTTTACAGTATGCTTCATATGAAGGGCCAGTAATTACCCTAATAACTGTCTTCTGCTGTATCAAGGTGTCATGCACAGAAGTAGTATTTTCACATAAAAAAATATAATATGACATTACATTTTGAAAAAATGAAAAATAGACTGTTCTAACATATTTTCAGCTACACAAACCATAAGATACCTTAATAAGTAAATTACTCTAGATAACTTACAACTACTGTATTGCACATGTTGACCCCAAGATGATTTGTAACTTAACATAACTTGAATCATCTGATGGAAGCTTGTCTTTAGACTAAATACTACATACTTCATTTTGTTTTCTTCGAGCAAGAATCCATTTGCTTCATAGCAGTAGGATAGTGGAGCATTTGTGTTTGCAAAACAATTTTTAAGGTTACTGAAATGATTACTACTATGAAGAAAAGTATCATCTGCATACTATGCTGTGCTGGACTTAATAAATGATGGTAGGTCATTAATCAGTAAGAGGACGAAGAAAGAATCCAGCACAGTTCCCTGTGGAACACCTTCCTTAACTTGTTCTATATTGGACATTTCTTTGCCAACACAGAGAACATGTTACAGTTCTGTAGGTGTGATTTTAATATTTTAAGGCTGTTAGTCCTTTTTTAAAGAAGCAGTGTGTGTCTTACCTAGTAAAAGGCTTTGTTTACATCATGTCCATTATAATTATCTGGGCTGTTATGCCGTGGTCGGTTGATGAATTCTGTGTCGATTCCCAACGTTTCGTCTCCAACTGCGGGAGACATCTTCAAGGGGTTCCGTAGCTCGATGGAAGGTCCAACACACCCACTGGCTCGCTACTGACTGTCAGTAGCGAGCCAGTGGGTGTGTTGGACCTTCCATTGAGCTACGGACCGCCTTGAAGATGTCTCCCGCAGTCGGAGACGAAACGTTGGGAATCGACACAGAATTCATCAACCGACCATGGCATAACAGCCCGGATAATTATAATGGACATGATATTTCCGGCCGTGAAAGTTTACATTTTAGTATTTGTTTACATCACCAAAATTGTCTTAAGCAGATCCTTTGTCCTCAAACACTCAATGTATGTATTTGTCTCCAGAGTTTTCAACAGTTGAAAAGTTTTTTCTTAAACCATATTGTGATCCACTTCTATTAGCCTTGTTTTATTTTTATTTGTGTTCACCTTATAATCTCTTTTCAAGACACTATTCATTCCATTTAACTAATCTTCCAAGTCCTTTGCTGTCTCTGACAGATTTACTAATTCATAGACAAGTTTCCTTCACTGTTTGCTCTATGTACAGATTGAATAAAATGAGAGATACACGACAGCCCTGTGTTGCTCCCTTCTCCACTACTGCCTCCTTTTCATCAACCATGAATTCTTTATAACTGCATTCTGCTTACTATATAACTTGTAAGTAACCTTTTACTCTCTGTATGTTATCCCAGGTAAGTTCAGATTTTCTGGAAGAGTATATCACTCAACATTGTCTTTCTTCAACCTATCTTCTAAGAGAAGCCATATGGTGAGTATTCCCTCACGTATTCCTGCATTTCTCCAGATCTCGAAGTGATTTTCCTTCAGGGTGTCTTCTACCAGTCATATCATTCTTCTGCAGATAATTTTTGTTAGTGTTCTTTAACTATGACTTATTAAACTGACGTTTAGATATTACTCACATCTCTCAGCCCGTGCATTCTGTGTAATAGGGAAGGAAGTAGTTGGAAATGGAGTCTAGCAGAGTTTTAAACCAGAGGCATTGTCTGAACAGAGAATATACTGGAGCAACAGTTCCAACTTGCATAGTACTGTCACTGTCGGGAGAGGAGTGTAGGTGGTGAAATCAAAATGGTTTGAGTATCGAAGCACCAATTGGTGTTGTGATGTGGAGTGATGCATATTCAACAGCCAAGTGGTAAAATCTTCAACTAGATCCAATGTTACAATGGCTTTTCAATGGGCTAGTCATATGATTAGTTGTCATACCCACACTCAGAACACTTCACAGTATTTATAACACAGCTGGTATAAGATTTGGTTACTTTTACTATTGACTCTAAATTTTTTGTGTAGGGTATTTGGGGATTGATGAGCTGTACTACGCTTTCTTCATCAATATATGCTTCATCATTCTTCAACATTCCTCCAGCCCATAATCTGTTCTCATAATCCCCCTGGCAATAACCTCCACTTGCTCCCTTCCTCAGCTGTTCCCTTACCACTATTTGCCCAAATCCTTTCCAAGTCTGCTATTTTCCTCACCAATTCTCTTCTGTGCCAACATTTTACTTCCCCATTTTCTATTGCTACCTGTTGCTCTCTGTCCTTTCCTCTTCATGTGTGTAATATTCTATGTTTTCAGTTTGATTACCATAATGGATACTCATGTTACCCCTGCCACTAAGAACCATCTGTTTATCCTCGTGCCTCTCTATAATGTCCTTCCCTCTCCTTGCCCTGCATACCTCTCACCCTCCCAGTTGTCACAACTCTTTCTTCTCCCCAAACAATGGTCTCTGCTAATAAACAGACAGTATTACATTGACCATTAGGGTGTGTATTTGAATATCTGTGTGTGTGTGTGTGTGTGTGTGTGTGTGTGTGTGTGTGTGTGTGTGTGTGTGCACGTAGTAGACTCAAAAAAAATTCAAGCTTGTGGCACCTGATCATTGATTGTTGAGATGACAAAAGTGAATGGCCTAGAGATGAAAATAGCTCTGAAGTCTACTGCAAAAGACAAAGGGAAGAAAAGAATTTACTGCCTTGACTAGGATTAAATGGTAAATAATTTGCTCTGCTTTTACACTTCACAAAACTATTACCATTTTTATTTATGCGTGAGGTGTTACATTCACCATTGAGTCTCTATGTTGTACATCTCTCACTATGTTACAATGTGTGTAACAGCCCTGGGAAGATATTACAGTCTGTTCAAAATTACTTTAGGATTGACAGTTCAGCAGGAGCATCTGGAGGCACAGTGTTATCATGGCCCGCATGGAGCATGCATGTAATATTCCTCTTCATTCAGCTCACTTGAACACTTGGACTATTCAGTGTACAAATGTGGAATGATCATCAACTTGTTGTGCAGAGTTGCACCGTATTTATATTTTTGATTTGTCTATGGCAGCAATTTGTTTAGATGATAGCACACAATTTACAAAAATACGCATTCTGATGACATACTAAATTTTCATGCGGGGAACTTGTGTGTTATTGAAGCTAAGTGAACACATAATATAAATTAAATCTGAAGACTACAACACATTTTTATGTAATCTGATCCAGTTACTTATTTCTAATGCTAAAATAAATAAAATTATGTATGTCCATCTTGGTGAAAAAGCCTATAGTAAATAGGCCAACCGGTACTGGGAGAAAGAACAAAAGTGATATAAAAAACTGGGCCTCAGTATTGCAGCAATGATATTATGAACAGTAGTATTTATTTTGTTATGCAGACTGAATTCCTGAGATGAACTTCATGTGGAATTAGTTGCCTGTAAAGTTTTCTTATTAAAATTTTGAAAGTTATGTCAATATAATTTTGTTATGTAGCTACTTACAATTAAAACTGTGCACTGCAAACATGCTGTGGAATCCACCTGTGCTCCATTTCTATGGTGATAATGAAAAATTCTATTGACACCACAGTCGTCACTATGACAGAAGCTTGAAGTATCACTGTAGTTCTTTAATGGAATAATCATCTCATACACTCAAATTTCCAAAATAGCTTGATTGTGCCATGGTCTTTTCACGGTGCTCTACACATGTTTGACTGTTTCCTTCTTATCAGCATCTTTTGTGAATGCTTCAGCTGTGGAGAGCGCAAATTTATTATTATTATTCGTGGCAGCATATCCTTTATTGGACCTATATTAACTCTATTGGGATGAAATGGCAGTGGTAAGGTAGCCTTACAATAGTATTCATACATACGTTTGTGAGTTCACCAATTTCATGTAAGTGGAAACATTTTTTAGGGAGAGAGATTAGTTTCATAAGCTCCATTTTTTTAAAGATTGTCACTTACTCAATGTTATGATGCTGAAGCCCATCAGTCATCTCCTCCTTTCATTTTGCCATCGTAAGTCCCTTGTCAACAACAAGTAAATGGTAAAGAGCATTATTTAGAACAATTTTTGACAGTTTTCCCAGTTCATTTCTCCTGATAATTTCCTGCATTCCTTGTTTTAAGAAGTATGAGAATGCTTGAGAGAAAACCTTGCAAAGTACCTGCTTGAAGAAGAATAAGTCTTTCCCCTGTGCCCGAAGGCATTCCCAATGTTCCTTTAGTTCTGTCCCCTGTCTAGCCCTGCTTGACAACTGACTCACTTTCCATTTACCATACAACTTGCGCTACAGATCCTCCTTGAAAATCGACATCACCATGAAGCTATGTCCTCCCTCTCCATCAACAGCTTATGGCTACAGACAGGGTGACCAGATGTCCGGATTAATCTGGACGTGTCCTCCTTTTTAGCTCTTTGTCCGTGGTCCAGGTGGATTTTTACAGTGTCCAGCTTTTTCGCAAATTTGAGCGTAATACAGTTGAATTTACAATTCGTCCCATTCTGTTGCTCTTTTCTTAAATACTTTAACTGTTGGCACAGTCTTCGTGATAACCACATACGAAGGCGGTGTTAGTAGGTGGCACCAGCATCCTCGATGTTATTGTTGATCGACCTATAAGCGAATGCAAATAACGATTATTCAAAATTTTCGTTTTGTATTGGCTTGGCTTCCTGTAGTGCACATGTAATTTCTGAGTGTAATTTTTAACCGAGTGAGTTATGTAAAATATTTGGCTATGCCTAAACAAAAGCGAACATTTTCTGATGTCCTTTCCTGCAAATATCCAGCTTTCAAGAAAGGGAGAAATGAATTCGAAGCGGAATGTAAGATATGTGGAGCTGGAATGTAGTCTCAATAAAGGTAAGAAATAACTCAACAGATTAACTGTCATGGTTTTATTTCATCCAGAATTTAGGAATTTATCTTGTAGTAAAAAATGTGCAAAGATTTTTTTGTGAAAGTAAGTCAGTTCACTGTCACTCAGAGTTGCTGAATACTTTTTCAGTATTTCAGGGCATAATTCCAAAAGAATATTTTCTCTAATTACCATATTGTGAACTGATAAGAGGAATAGATTAAACCTTGAATCAGTGAAAGGTCTGTTGATGGTCCAACATAATTTAAAAGAATTTCCGTGTCTGTCATCTTACAATTATCTGTTAAGTAAGCCCAAACTGCTCCGAGAAGTATCAATAATTGTTAAGGAATGTATGTATGTTATGTCTATAAATCATAAACTCATTTATTAAATTTGAACGTATGTTCAATGGGGAATACTGCAGATGAGGATACATCCCCCCCCCCCCCCCCCCCACCACCAGTAACAATTAACTACTAGTTTTACCGGTAATTCCCAGCACTCACATGACTTGTCCAAAGCTGACGGTGGTATCCTCATCTGCAGTTGACCCATTTGATATGTCCTCTTTTTTTCTTCCTTTGTCCTCCTTTTTGAAGCTGTTTGTCCTCCTTTTTAAACGATTGCATCTGGTCACCCTAGCTACAGAAATGTTAGTGGTGAAAGCCTAGGTTGTGTAACACTGTGAATAACTATGTGGTGCTGCATTGGAAAAGTTCTTATTCCTTAAGTGTGACCAATAACTTGCTGAGTGTTGAGTGTACCTTACTGCAATAATAGTCATAAACAATCTATGTTGGTAACCTGCTTATCCACACCGCATTTTTTTCCTGCGTTTTAAGTTTCAATGTTTCTCCAGCTTCCTTTTGTTTCTTGAACAAATCCTTGCCAATCTTCACAACAGTGTTTTTATTTATAGTCAAAGCTGCTGCAGTTCTATTGATTACCTTGTTCATAGAGAGCAGTTAGCGAACATTAAGTTTTTCAGTCTCAGGGTAGACATATAACACAAACCATTTCTCTCAGTTGACTTCATATGGCAATCAACTGGCCAAGAGAGTGACATTAATCTTTTCCACTCAAAACCTTAGATGACCTTGTTCAGTACGACGTAACAAATAAAGATGACAACATCTGTAACAATAACTTCCTTAACTATAAAAACAGAAAATGCCACAGGCTGCAGTGATCCCAGTCCATGCCTTCCACATGGGCTCTCCACCAAATACTCCCATTACAGCTGTCAATCCTAAAGTAATTTTGCACAAATTTTAGTGACAATGCTACATCACTTCTCCTCTGCACATACATTTCTCCAACAGGCCAATCATTCATTTAATCAGTTTACAGGTTCCTTCAGTAGCAATAATTGGAATTGTACCTTCTCTAAAAACTGATTCAAACTGTACTTTAATTCAGAGAAATTTTATATGCTACTAAACATAATGAATTTCTTCACACTTAAACCTAAGGTATATTGTAAATATGGTGAATATGATTAAATTGAACATAATCTTGAGATTAGTGCAATTTCATCCCAATTATATTGAAACACACATCTCAACACATCTGTATCTCAAGAATGCTGCTGACACTGGTACTGATTCAAATATTTCACCCAGCACACACAGTGCAAATGTAAAACATTGTCAGCAGACAAAGATTATTTTTACTGCTGGAATTCGTTTAACCACTTGTAGCTGCATGACTATCAATAGTCAGTATGCATCCAAACTAAAGAATAAGCATAAAATGTGAAAAATAGTAAATATTATGATGTTTGAGGGTATGAGAGCCTCACAATGGCATTGGAGGGTGATATGATCGAATACTGACTGCATATGTATCTGGTGGTTGGGGGAGGGGGGGGGGGGGGGGGCAGATCTCAACGAGTGGTTCATTAAGAGCCTTCAATGTCTCAGGAATCACCTGTTGCTGCTGTGTCCATTGGTGTACTAACAGCAATGTTTATTGTTTGTGGTGGTCTGCAATTGTTGTGCTGTCCAAGTGATGTTGGTGGTTTTTCTTGTTGGGCAGAAGAAGGAAGGTAATTCTGGCACAGGTTGCATTGCTACACCAGAACTGTGCTCACCGCACTAGAGGAATGCACACATCTACCACTCTGGCATAAAACTGCTGTCAGCTGCATTGGCAATGAGTACACAAGGTGGTGCCAGTTGTAAAAGAAGTTTTTAATATGACTACTAAAAGTGAAGTGAAAAGTGTTTATCAGTGTAGAATTGTATCAAGAAAGTCAGAACAGGAATCCACTTGAAAGTGGCAAGTTACTGGTTTCATAGAAATTGCTGTAAAATAAACTTAAATCTTAATACAGATAACTTTTCATGGACTTTTGAAGTGTGTATAACTAAAAGCTGCGAAAGAAAATTCTTAAATGTCATTAAAAACAAGGACAAAATAATCAGTGCAATGCAAAAATAAATTGACACTCTAAAAATCAAGTGTGCAGTTCTTCTTTAGATATTCAGAACTGGAAATCAGTATTCCTTTGAAAGTGAGTTGTGATCATTGTCAAGAATGCAATACTGTTACAAAAATTATACAACTGGAAACACTATGTCAAACAATGTTTCTCATACAAACAATCCTACTTCAGTGTTAAATGAAAAACACTTCTCAGCTGAAAACTTGGCAGTGAAAAACATCATGCCTTCACTGGACACTGAACAGAGAAACATAATTATACTGGCAAATAGTCATGGTCTAGGAATTACCTGTAGATTGTTAAACAAGGTAACATGAAAGCTATAGGATTTGTCAGACCCGGTGTATGTCTACATCAGTTACAAAACCTGATTGATTCTTACCAATCATGATTTTTTTAATACTTACTGGTGGATCAAGCAATATATACAAAAATGAAGCTATCCATGCATCTCATGCTTGGAATTTATGTCTCACCAGATTAATGCCTACTAATGTGATATTCATTTGTGTGATTGCAGAACATAATCAGTCAATTACTTAATCTCCATGTGAAGTATATATTTTTTTCCATAAGACAAGAAATTGGGAATCTATGGAACTGAAATATAAGTATTACAGTGCAAGGTATATAATAATAAAAACTCCTGCAAAAGACCTGATTATATTTTTAATACCTTTATATACATGTTCTCCTGCCACTGCTTAGTGAGTAGATTTTTATCTATCCAATCACATTTGATTATGTGTGTTTGTATGATGCAATTACTTAAGTTTTGTTTGATTTGATTTGGTTAAGATATTGTGGCTAACAATGCTCATTGTGAGCATACTTCCATTCCTTTAACGTGTTAGTGATAGAGTCGGCCTATGTAGCTACTTGTATGTTAATACCAGTGAAAGAAATTATATTCTTCTAAGTATAGATATTTTAGATCAAAAGCTTGACTAATCTGACATGATACACTGAATTTGTTTGTTGACACTGCTTTTTATGTGACTTTTATTGCTACATTGATTTTTTTTTTCAAGGCAAATAGTGAAGTTTTTATGTATATTCAGCTGCTGCTAAATACTACCATTTTCTATTCAGATCTTGACGTATAAGGGCTTCTACGATGACAATCTGGAGTGGGTTGGACTTGAACAAGTTCATGTTGTAGCAAGTCTTGTTGGAGGAATAGATGCTGGTCGACACCCACTATCTCCTCGATTCACTTCAGTGATCAGAATTCACAGTATCAGGTGAAGTAATACAATACTAGAATAATGAATGTATTTTTCCTCTAGGTACCTTAACAAAATATGCTTGTCAAAATTCAAAACTATTTTCTTTTAGTTTTTAATAGCTGATGCAGTCTCTGATAATTAGATCTAAGTAAGAATAATAAACTCAAAACATAGTAGCCACCTCAGGATATGATTTCTTATATGTTGTTGCAGTAGACAACGAATAACAACTTTCTGCTCAGTAGTGACATGTATTCCTTATGGTAATTGTTCAACATTAATCATTGTCATCATCATCTTCTACTGTCATGGAATACGGTACTTAAATGTCATGTAGCTTCCATGACATTTTATGGATGGAATTTCACGGCATCCTTTCCTCCCTGTCCATTCTGATTCTATTAACTATTAACATCTGGCTAACAATACATGTGCTGTGTACTTCTTCTGTGTTGTTGCAAAAGTATTGTTCTTTCCTCTTCCCTGTATGCATACTTATTTTGTGAATGAAACAAGGCACCAGTCGGTAGAGTAGCATAGCAGGAACAAAGATATTTATGGTAACAGATACTACACAGAACACCAAATGGTTGATGGCAATAAACCATAAATGGATGTAGAGGGCAGAAGGTGGAAACTGAAGGTTCTGTGTGTAAAAGATCTGATAATGCTTCCAAATTTAGGTTCATCTCAAGAAAATGACATGTGGTATGGAATAAGTGGCACTTTCTAGCAATTAGTAGGGGAGCTGTTAAGTGTAAATAGCCACTGAAAAGGACTCATATCCTATATTGAAACTGAAATTTCAGTTATCTGAGAGAAATGGAAAAATGAACACAGGTTGTACATAAAACTGAAGAAGCCCAATGCGAAGGACAACAATTAAACTGTTTGGGAAGAACACCCTTGAGTCAAGAGTGATCACCTGTAGACTGGAAAAGGTAGGTGGGATTGAATTATGCAAAGCAATGTTATATATATTGGGCAGTCAAACTGAGGACAAAGCTGGAAAATGGGTAATGAGGGAGAAAAAAATTTTAATGAGAAAAATAATGTTAACTGACAGTGAGGGTAGTACAAAGAGATAGAGGAGTGGGAACCAAAAAAGAATAATTGGTTTGGATGGGCCTGGAGAGGGACTGAAAAGAGAAGATGTGTGAGGTAGCTTAATAGAGAAACTTAGAAAACTGCAATAGATGGAGGTGGTGAGTGCCACTGTAGTATAATTTCTGTTGGTAAGTAGAAGTTTAGGATATATTGCAGGAAAGGGAGTCTTAGTCTTAAAAACGAATTCACTGCCTCTTGAAATTAAGTTGTATGTCTTGTTTTTCAGAAATGAGTGTAGTCAATTTAGTGTTTTTTGTTCTGTATGTGTTTATTATCAACAGTTTCTTGGTATCTGTGAGATTGTAGAAAGCAGAAAGTGACTGACACATCAGCTGCCATAGACCATTCTCATATAGCCTTGTTCTAACACTGACATCACATAAATTGTTATAGGCACATGTTAAGTTTGTACTGAAGAAATCATAGAATGTAATGTCCCTATCACTGGAGAGTCAGCATTTGATTAGCTGAATAGAGAAGTGAGGAATTTGTTACAACCTTATGAATGAACCATTTATGTGAAGCAACAGCAACTTAAACCAGAATGACTATAAATTTGCTATAATTCTCGTCATTATGACTATAAGGTCTTAATAATTGCACTTCCTCACTCATTTCTAGTACTGCTTTATGAGTATAGGATTTTATAGTGTTGTTAAGCATGTAAAAATTTCACTTTGGCTGGTGACTGACCAACTTACGTAATATGAAGAATGTCACAGGTAGCTTCAGCATCATTTCAGATAATTATTTAAAGAAAAAATGTAATTATACAATAAACACTTTAGCCTATTTGTGATCATTAATACATGACAGTGATAAGACCAGATTTTCTCTGATATTTTAAACGAGGAAAAGTATGTAAATTGAAGGAGATCACTGCTGTCAGCTGCAGCGAGACATTATGCAGAATCAGTGGTGATGAGTGAAAATTTGTACCAGCCTGGGATTTGAACCTGGAATCTCCTGCTTACTAGGCAGGTGCTTTAACCACTGCACCATCTGGGAGACAGTGTTGTCGCAATTGTGTAGACTGTCTCAGCATGTCTCATGGCTGATCCAAATTCCCACTGAGTGCCACCCATCTGCATTCCCTGTCTATTACATTCCCATTCACTACTATGAGAGTCCCACAGGAGGTAGGACTTATTTGTGCATCTGTACTGAAGAAGGTGGATCCATTGCCCAGTTAGGTATATCAATTATGTCAGTGTGTGATGTCTGTTCTTTTGGACATGTCTGAAAGAACAAACACCATGCATTCATATAATGAGGAAAAGTAACCAAATAAATTTTTAGAAAGAGAAATTGTTGGCATAAATACATAGATTAGAATTTTCATTGTGATTCAGTTCATAGATAAGTCTTTTGGTATGTTTAATCTTCACAACATTATACAAGTTACTTTCATGGTGAAGTTCCAAATAATTTAACCTTATGTCATATGTGTTTGCAACTAATACTTGGGTGAAATAGGAGAAATGCTTTACATGAATTTGATGGTAACAATTTAAATAAACAAAAATTAACAAGATAATACCATTTGCTATTTTGTTAGTTTAACTATTTTAGCATACATTCTAGCATTCATGGAGTTTTCCCCAATATAGAAATCATTCGGTGAGATTGAAACTAATCAAGCCTCAGTAAATTTGAAGAAGGACCAAGCACCAAGTAAACAAACACTGTAATGTTTACCACAAATCATACTATATACACTTGTTCACACTACAGTCACATGTGCATGACTTTTGGGAGAATTTTGACTGTCAGTCAGAGAATAAAGATACAAGGATTTTACCCTATTATCAATAAAATTTCAGGGTATATATCTGTCTTACACTAACAGTTATGTGGGAGACATGGGTACTTACGTACGCAAATTGCTGTCACACTTGATCACCGGTACAGAAACTTTTAGTACAATTGTCAAGACAATTGCATGGACAGAATATAAATATTTATACCATATATTTGGTACAGTATTGATAAGCAACATATGTGGAGTAGAATCTCAAAACTAATATTTTAGCACATAAAGTTGAAGAGTGCGTGAAATTATACCTATATCTCTATTGTAAAACAATGTATTCACAGCTACAGCACATCACAATGAGAACATACATCAGGAATCAAATGTATGCAATATGAACTTGTTCATGCCTCATATATAAACAATGTCTATACAGAGATTAAAAGGAGTCAAGGTCTATTAGTCATTGGCAGTTCTAAAAAAAGGTAAAAAAATTTACCCCTTAGGGAAATGGCAGCAAGGTAGGGAACAGAGCACTAATGGCACTCACTGTGAATGCCTGGAGGCAACATTCATCAGGTTGAAGAGGTTATTCAAGCAGCACTGAGGCAACAGGGTGCAACCATCTGCAGACTGTAACACACATTGGAGCAAATGATGCCTGTTGTCTGGGCTCTGAGGTCATACTTAGATCATTCCAGCAACTAGCCGAAAAGGTTAATACCAGCCTTGTTCATGGAGTTTGAGCAAAGCTCATAATCTGCAGCATTGTCTCTAGAACAGATCATAGCCCCCTGGTTCTGGAACAAGTGAAAGGCTTGAAACAGAGATTTCGAAGGTTCTGTGACAAGCTAGGCTGTCAGTTCCTGGACTTGGTGGGGTCCCCCTAAATGTGTCAGATGTGCACTACACATCAAGGGCAGCTACCCAAGTATCTGACTGTGTGTGGGGTGCATATAAGGGTTTTTTAGATTAGGCAGTGCTCCATCCATCCAGATAACTATAGTTGTTAGAAACCCAGAAGTATAGCATAAGTTGCAAAGAAATACCTCCAGCAGGTGAGAGTATTAAAATGCTAATGGTTAACTGCTGAAGCATTCACAACAGAGTGTCAGAGTTTGAAGTGCTTCTAAAGAGAATTGGGGCTCACATAATACAAGGCATGGAAAGCTAGTTAAAACCTGAAACTGACAGTAGTAAACTCAGTGGGAAAAAATGTAATATATATTGATAGGATGGGGAAATTAAGATGGTGTATTTGTCACAGTAGACCATGACAGAAATTGAAGTTACATGCAAGATTGTTTGTGCAAGACAAAGTATGAAGCCTGAGCACAAAATTGTTACAGGGTTCTTCTGTCACCCACTGGACTCAACTCCTGATGTATCCAAAAACTTAACAGAAAATCTCATTTTGCATTACATAAGTTCCATAATCATACTGTAATCATTGGAGGAGACTTAAATCATCCAACAATCAATTGTGATAATTATAATTTGTTAGTGGTGGGTGTGACAAGACACCCTGTGAAACATTGCTAAGCACCTTTTCTGAAAACTATCTAGAACAGATGTTTAGAACCCAACTCAGGATGGAAATATATTACATCTAACGGCAGCAAACAGACCTGACTTCTTTAGGAAGTCCACATTGAAATCAGTATCACTGACAATGAGACTGTTACAGCAGCAGTGAAATGGTACCCACATACAAAGGGCAACTATATGTTCACCAAATTAGACAAAGAAACAGTAGTGTCACATCTGAATGAGAAACTTGAAACTTTAAGCTCAGGACAGGAACATGTAGAGGAACTATGGTTCAAGTTTAAAAGAGTAGTTGACCATCCTGTGTGTAGATATGCACCAGGTAGAACAGAGCCACTACTACTGCATATTAGATATAAAACAAAGCATAGGGCTATAGATCGGGAGATATTGAATGAAACACACTTGAAAGTCAAGTGGGCAGTGTGTGAAGCCTTCAGAGAGTACCATAGCAGAATATTGTTGGAAAATCTTTCTCAAAACCCAAAGAAATTTTGGTCATATGTAAATGTTGCTAGTGGCATGAAACTTAGTATCCACACACTCATGGACAAGGCAGGAACTGGAATTGAGAATAGCAAAGCAAATGCAGAAATAATCAACACTGTTGCCAAATGTTCCTTTACAAAGGAAAACCCAGGAGTTTTGCCCCAATTTAATCTGCATACCACTAAAAAGATGATTGAAATAGGAAATGGTGTGAGTGGCATTGAGAAACAGCTGAAATTGTTAAAACTGAGCAAAGCCACAGGGCCCAGTGGAATTCCTAGCAGATCCTATGCCCAATTTCCTGCTGAATTAGCCTCTCTCTTGACTGTAATCCACCACAGACCCCTCAAACAAAAAAACCATGCCCAGTAGCTGGAAGAAAACACTGGTCACACTTGTGTACAAGAAGGTAGCAGAAGTGATCCACAAAACTACTGTACAATATCCTTGACACCATTTTGTTGTTGGTCTCAAACATAGGATGACCTCCACCATACGGCCAGCATGTATTTCGAAAACATAGACCATGTGATACTCAACACACACTTTTCTCACATGACATCCTGAAACACATGGATCAAGGCAGTCATCTAGATGCAGTTTTTCTTGATTTCCATAAAGCATTTGACTCAGTTTTGCAGCTACTATCATAAATATAATCATATGGGATATCTCACAAATTTGTGACCAGATTGAGGATTTCTTGGTAGGGAGGATGAAGCATATTATTGTGGATGAAGAGTCTTCAAAAGATGTAGAAGTAACTTCAGATGTACACAGGAAAGTGTGTTGGGCCCTTGATGTTCATGTTGTATTTTAATGATCTTGCATACAGTGTTAATAGAAATCTCAGAATTTTCGCAGATGATGGGGTTATCTACAACAAAGTACACTCTGAATGAAGCTGTGGAGATATTCAGTCAATCATTGATAAGAATTCAGTAGTGCGAAAACTGGCAACTTGCTTTAAACGTTCAAAAATGTTATATTATGCATTTCAAAAAATGAAAACACATAGTATCCTATGAATATAATAACAGTGAGTCACAGCTGTATTCAGTAAACTCATACAAGGGTCTAAGTTTAACACTGGGTAAGAACATGAAATGGAATGATCACATAGGCTCATTTGTGGTTAGAGGTTTAGCTGACTTTATTGGTAGAATACTAGGGAAATGTAATCAGTTTGCAAAGGAGATGGCTTACATTATTCACGCAACCTATCATAGCATATTGCTCAAGTCTGCAGGAACTGTACAAAATAATACAGCAGGGAAAAATGAATATGTACAGAGAATGGCAGCATGAATGGCCACAGATTCGTTTGACCCACAGGAGAACGACACAGTCTGGTTGGAGGAGCTTCACTGGCAGGCTCTTTAGCATAGGCAGAACATATCCTGAGAAAGTCTACCAACCAGGTTTCAGGGACTGACTTTAAATGATGACTCTATGAAAATACCTCAACCCTCTCCATTTCACATACATGGGTATCATGAGGACAAGATTACATTAATTTTAGCATGCACAGAGGTGTTTCAGTGCTCAATATCTGAATGGAAGAGGGAAAACCCCAAATAATTGGTACAGTGATACGTATCCTTTACCATACTCTTCATATTGGTTTGCAGAGTATAGATGAAGGTGTAGATGTGGACATAATATATATCTTTCTATTGCACGTGAGTCTGTGGGAAAGACAATGTAAGTGTTATTACAAAAACTGTTAAAAAATTGAAAGAGATATTCTTTGGAATAACATGAACTTATACATTCTATAGACTGTCTCTTTTAATTGTTTAACAGTTTTTCAAATAACAGTTTATGTCGTATGAAATGGTTTGTGCTGGTAGTATCAGCAGTGATGAATAGTTACATACACATGCCCATAGACACATGTAGACACATGCTGTGTGATATAATGCTATAAATCATGTACAGAAGGATGTACATATTGATCTCTTAGTGTTATTTGCTTTACCTTAGATACATTGGTACTATTTTGCTTTAATAATTCTCTGTATAGGCATCAGTTATCTATGAGACCTAACAAGTTCATTTTGCATACACTTGATTTCTGATGTATGATCTCTGTGTTGTGATGTACCGTAGTTGTGAACACTTTGTTTTAAAAACACATTCATCAGCTTTATGTACTAAGATATTAGTTTTGAGATTCAGTACTACATATGTCACTCATCAATGTTGTACCAAATATATAGTATAAATATTTATATTCTGTCTATGAAATATGTGTTGACACATGTACTAAAAGTGTCTGTACCAGTGACCTTTGCTTCTCTGAAAAGCTATGATGTATTTGTATCTCCTGTCACATCTATATATTCTCACATTATCTTTGCAAATTATACACTGAAGAGCCAAAGAAACTGGTACTCCTGCCTAATATCATGTAGGACCCCCACGAGATGCATGGACTCAACTAATGTCTGAAGTAGTGCTCAAGCAAAATGACACTATGAATCCTGTAATGCTGTCCATAAATCTGTAAGAGTATGAGGGGATGGAGAACTCTTCTGTACAGCAAGTTGCAAGGCATGACAGATATGCTCAATAATGTTCATGTCTGGGGAGTTTGATAGCCAGTGGAATGTTTAAACTCAGAAGAGTGTTCCCAGAGCCACTCTGTAGCAATTCTGGATGTGTGGGGTCTCGTGTTGTCCTACTGGAATTGCCCAAGTCCATCGGAATGCACAGTAGACTTCAGTGGATGCAGGTGATCAGACAGGATGCTTACATACTTGCCACCTGTCAGAGTCATATCTAGACATATCAGGGGTTCCTTATCATTCCAACTGCACACACCCCACAACCATTACAGAACCTCCATCAGCTTGAACAGTCCCCTGCTGACATGCAGGATCTATGGATTGATGAGGCTCCATACCCGTACATGTCCATCTGCTCGATACAATTTGAAACGAGACTCATCTAACCAGGCAGCATATTCCTAGTCATCGTCAGTCAAACGTCAGAGTTAATGGGCCCAGGCAAGGTGTAAAACTTTGTATTATGCTGTCATCAAGGGTACACAAGTGGGCCTTTGGCTCCGAAACCCCATATTCATGATGTTTTGTTGAATGGTTCGCATGCTGAAACTTATTGATGGCCCAGCATTGAAACCTGCAGCAAATTGCGGAAGGGTTGCACTTCTGTCATGTTGAATAATTCTCTCTAGTTGTCATCGCTCCTGTTCTTGCAGCATCTTTTTCCAGCCGCAGCCATGTAGGAGATTTGATGTATTACCAGATTCCTGATATTCACAGTACACTCATGAAATGGTCGTATGGAAAATCCCCACCTCATCTCTTCCTCGGAGATGCTGTGTCTCATCGCTTGTGTGCCGACTATAACACCACATTCAAACTCACTTGAATTTTGAAAACCTGCCATTGTAGCAGGAGTAATTGATCCGACAACTGTGCCAGACACTTCTTGTCTTATATAGGTGTTGCCAACCACAGTGCCGTATTCTGCCTGTTTACATATCTCTGTATTTGAATTCACATGCCTGTACCACTTTCTTTGGTGCTTCAGTGTGTATTTTTTAATTATTCAGCTAGTAGGACTATTAGTAATACTTTCTCATGTTGTTGTACATTTATTACAGCTACCCAGCTAAAGAGGATTTGAAGTCAATATATGGAATTTATTTGTCAAGGACCCTTAGCATGTCATCACATCCTGTTTGGCATTCTTTGTCAAAGATTTCTGCACTTGCATCATCTATGGTGAAAATCTATCAAGATGTAAAGCTGAGTTTCCAACAAAATCAGCAAAAGAACAGCCATTACATATTTACTCCTTGTGACCTGACTCATTGCTGTATGTCTCTTGTAAGATATGAACTTCCTCCTGGTGACAACACAGCTGATTACCTGTTAGAGGTAACTTATTTTTTATTTTTTTTAGAGTTCTTTAGTTGTTTTAACAGTACTTCCTTCAATTATGGACTGTTTATTGCTCTTTGTTCTCTTGGATAACTGATTATACACAGTCTTGGGGGGGGGGGGGGGGGGGGGGGGAGGAGGAGGAGGAATGATACATGGTTGAGTGTCAATCTAATTTTGTACATGTCCACACCATTGATTATAGAGTCACAATTCTGTGTGATAGGTAGAATGACCACCAGGTTAGTGTTGTTACAAGTCCTGATAGATTATATAACGATATGAACAATGTCAGATATTGAGTGATCACTGTGGAGAACACAGAGATATCACTATTCATGTGGGACAGCATTGTCAGCATCTGAGGAAGTTTGAAAGAGGCCTCCTTGTGGGTCTCCAATTGGGCAGCTGGTGAGTTGGTGCAATATGAATATTTATGGGGTATTTAGATGTGATGATGACCTGATGTTGGACTGCATGAGAACATGAGAGAAGGCATACTTGTCATGAAGTTTCTGGTCGACCAAGTGTGACCACTACAAGTGCGAATCACTGTATTATGCACCAAGGATATTTTAACCCCTTTACATCTGCACCTGCCATCTGAGAACAAGTAATAGACCTGGTTCAACATTCTGTGTCATCCGGCACCATTGATTGGAGACTAGCAGCAGCCGGATTAAAGAATTACTGCCCCATGCAAAGGCTGGTCTTAACATCACAACACAGAAGCCTCCATTTGGAATTTGGAGCGGTGCCACAACCAGGAAGCATGGATAGCTACTGAATGATGTTGCATTGTGTTCAGTGATGAATTGCTGTTCTACATGACCCCATGTGACAATCGTTGGCAAATACGGTGGCAACTTGGAGAGAGGTTCCATTCTTTTCTTGTTTTGGAGAAGCACAATAATGTTACTCCTGGCATCATGGTATGTGAAGCCATTGGGTATAGCTTCAGGTCATGGCTGCTAGTAATTGAGGAGGGAACTCTGACAGCACAACCGTATGTTATGGTTATCCAGTGTCCTCATGACATATTTTTCATGAGAGAGTATGGTGGTGTCATTTTTCAATAGGACATCACTCGTACACACATGACACATGTCTCTGTGAACTGTCTGCAAGATGTTGAGGGACTCCAGCGGCCAGCCAGGTGCCCTTATCTGTCCCTGATAGAATGTGTCTCGGAACAGATCGGACCTCCACTATGTCCCAATGCCAGTATCCAGAATAGCAAGAACCAGTTACAACAGTTGTGGATGGCTTGACTTGGGAAAGGATACAATGGCTTAATAACACTCTTTTCAGCCATACCAGTACATATATTCAGGCTAAAGGGCACATCAGAGTGAAAAGTGGGCTCATACTGCCAAGTTATTTGTAAATTTGACTTGATTTTGGAGTCACTGAAATAATATCACATACCCTCCCAACCCATGAAGTTTCATTTTGTTCCCTCTTTTCCTTCTGGATGCCACACTTTTTTTTTCCAGGCTCTCTCTTTCTCTCTCTGTTGTTGCATACATTCAATTTTGATTGTACCCTGATGTGAATCCTCATTTTCCTACTGCTACTGAGAGCTAATAGTTTCTCCTTCTCCATGTCCTTAATTACTGCATGCTCCCTGCATGTCCTGCACATCTTATCACCTCCAAGTTGTCACAAGTCTTTTCTCTCCTTCTTCACACCAGTTACCCATAAAAAATCAGTACACTCATTCTATAGATCGCTGCTTTTGCTGTCAGTGTTGATATGTGTGTAAGAATGTGTGCCTAACCTGGAAAACAATGTTGTTTACAGATATTGTCTGTGCTGTATTACGTGTTTATGCTCCATACATCAATCAGCTGCAAGTGATCAATTTCATATCTTCAATATTATTTGTTGTTTCAATCATGATGTTTCCATTATCCTGAAGAAGGTATTCTTAAATGATAATAATGTTTTTCATTCAGCATGTATTACGTTAAACCACAAAACAGTTACTTCTACACCACCAACTGTAATATCTGCAGATCTGAGAAGCATTACATAAAAAATTCATACTGAGATTATTAAATTTTTATTTCTCTGAAGAAGGAATCATTGTGTAAACAATGGTAAGAAGGAGTTTGAAAATCTTGTAGGGCTGCTGCAGGGTAGGTAGTGCTGAGAAATAGTAGTCAAGAAAAAATTTGATACATTGTGCATTCCTGATTTAATTAGCATTGAAGTTAGCCAACCAGGTTGTTGAGGATGCAAATATGCAAATCCAAGTACCTGCCAGAGATGGTATGACCAAACATTTTCTTCATTTGTTTTGTTGGCGTGGAGTGGACAGTAGCGAGGATAGAACCTACAGCTAACGGGTAAGCTGTCTGGTGCTCTACTACCTATGCTGTGAGAACAACTGACTCTAACTGTATCAGCTTGTGTAGTGGATGTGGGGAACAGCACATTATACTGTTGTGATGTTTAAAGGTTTCCCAGCATATGGAACACATTATACTGTTAACTGGCATTAGTTCGTGCATCAAGGAGTATTGGCATTTGGTTCTAGGCTATGTGAAACCAACTATTTTGTGTTTTTAAATGATTACTTATAATGTACATTTTCAGGAGAACATGCATCGTATAAAACATTCCTATCAAAATAATTTACCTATATTGTTTGAAAATCAAATTCTAAACTGAACTCTAAAATGTGCCACTGTTCATAGACATCTCTGGTTCTGCGAGTTATCACATGTTCAGACATTCATGACCAGTTAAAATGCACCCATTTCAGAAGTGACAAATTAAGGTAGGTGAGCAAAAGCTACATTGGGGAGGCAGGCTAATTTAAGAGAGGTATTTGAGAATGTTCGTAAATTTAACCTAAATTACAGATGAAGGTAAATAATTTCCAAACTTAAAACAAAAATTGTTTGATTTTTTTCTCAACAGTTCCAGAAGAATAACGTTTTCTAATTTTTTGACATATTTCAGTTGCATAAATCATTTATATGATTTCCCATAAAAAAAGGAGAAGTTCATATTTAAACCTGGATTCCCTGAGAAAAGGAAATTGCACTTCAAAGGTTTAATAGCAAATATTTTAACAGTTTTTGTCAGATAGTTTTTGTTGTATTTTCATTTTTTTTATGTTTGGCTTATTTTGAGAAAAATTGACAACAAACACATTCATTAATTCCAACAGCTACAGTATCTACAATTTTTAGTAACTGCTTATGATTTCACCTGACCAAATTCCAATAATGTGTAACTCTTTGGTCATAATTGTGAAACAGCAATAAACTTCATAATTAATCAGCAGCAATAAATGTAACAAGTACACAAAAAATAATGATAATTATGAGGCAATAAATCTGATGCTTACTTAAGTCATAAATGACAACAAAATAGCCAAGAATGAAAAGTAACAAGCCACTAATGACAACAAAATAGCCAAGAATGAAAAGTAACAATAATTTTTCACAACTGCTGCACAAAGTGTCCTCTTCCAATTCGACTACACACATTGCACCACTGCATCAAGGAGCCTGCAAGTTTTCCAAAATTAAAGGTTTCCCTGATTTCATCAAAGCTAAAAATTAATCTCCCAAGAAGCTCTTTGACTGTGTCTACTGGAGTTGCATAGACAATTTTCTTGACATGCCCCCACAAATAAAAATCTGAAGACATAAGATCTGATGAATGAGCTGGCCAGGGAACTGGACACCCCAGCCAAACCATCTCTGCAGGTACCACACATCTCAATGCTCATGAAGCACAACAACAAAGTGTGGAGGTTCACCATCATGTTGTAACCACATACCTGATGGACCACCAGAGGAACATCTAAATACAATGGAAGGACATTCACATAGAACGCTAAATAAGTCTGTCTGTTTAAAATGAGGAGAAAGTAGGTTGGAGTGCAGCAAACAGATGCCTCCAGTACCTGCTACACTTATGCTGATATGAATTAAAACAGGTGCCATGCATCTTTTCACCATACCAAATGTGGCTGTTTCGTGAACTGAATGGACCTTCTTTGGTGGTCCATGCCTTGTCTGTCCACAAGACCATCCTTTTGAAATTTGGGTAGTCATCCTATAGAGAGTAGACACCTGGACTGTAATACAAAAGATGGAAAGAAAACTTCTGACATTTGAGAATGCATCTCCGAGACAGATTTTTGGGCCAATGAAGGAAGGGGGCGACTGAAGGAAAAGCAAAAATCGTGAATTGCTGGAGTTTATGAGTTGCTGACATAGTGGCTCTGATTAGAGAGAGAGGAGACAGAGGTAGCATGGACATGTAATGCGGCGAGAAGACACAGAGGCAACAGACTGAGGGGAAGATCACGGCTGAGATGGATTGCTGTGCTCAAAGAGGGCAAGAAACCGACTACAGTTTGTGTGACCAATCTAGTAAGTGTTAGTAAGTAGTGTATTAGTTTAAGCACCACATGGAATATTGATCAAGAAGGATAGCAACCTTCCTCCGAATCTTGCACTTTCTGTAGGCAGTATGAAAATAAGTTTTCATCATGTAGGACATCTAATACTACAGTGTGCAAAATGTTTAGTGACAGACAATTAAATTTTGCCACCTTTAGGTATTACGTATAATTTAAGAAAATCAGATTAATTTTACTTACTCCCAAAGCATTATCAAGGGCCCTCAAGCTGGCACTATGATTTGCGACCACCATATCTAGAATGTTTTCTTCAAATGGAATGTTCTGCATGCAGCATTGTTGTCTAATGTCAACTTTGTTAATAACAGGTTTTCTGGTCTCCCTTAATCTTCTATGATCCACTACAGAAGTATTCACACATGGAATAATGTGGTCTTGAAATCTTGTGTTGTAGATTACATGGGACTCCAGTGCATTTTGACCCACAGTGCCGTATACCTAATAGATATTGGTGTATCCATTGAATGAATACCAGTGCCACATCTTCTTACCACTACATTCACTATTGTGAGGTGTGAGTGTCAAGCCTATCTCCATCATCCTGTTGCTCCTCTTTCAGTATAAATTCACGGCTAAATGAACCATTCCAATAAAGATCGACTGTATAAATAAGATTTCCAAAGATGTTTGAATAACTAGCATATCTAGCATATACAATTCTGCTTCACAAACTGGTACCATTAATGTCAGTTATTCTCATAGCGTAGATGGTAGTACACAGGACTGCTCAGCCAATGACTCAGGTTCAATCCATGCTACTGTCCATTGTCCAGTTCTTATATCACTCTCTTGTTTGGTTTGAGAAAACCAAATGAAGAACACGTGACAATACTGTCTTTGGCAAGCTGCTTGAATGTTCACTCCTAACAACCTGATAGGCTAACTTCAGTGCTGTTTAAATTGGAAACTGCACAACATGTTGAATTTTTTTCTTAACAATTATGTCTCACCACAACCTACCTTGCATCACCCTTAGCTTTCCAGACTGTTTCTAACAAACATTATACCCCCAGTACACACACACACACACACACACACACACACACACACACACAAAACACACACACATTCTTCTTGATATGCTTTTCTGAGTATTTTAAAAGTATGAAGACAACAAATGCAGCAAATGTTCAAGCATACAACGTCTCAAAACCTGTGGTTCTGATTTCATTCCATCATAGGCACTGGTATAGGGTACCAGTGGAGTTCTGAAAAACTGGTGTCTGGGGGAAGAATCCAGATGACACGTTTGGTAAAACAGACACCGAGGTCATGACTTTCATGTTGTAGAGTGTGCTCTGCAACAGGATATTGCATTGCCAGTACACACACTCTGCCTTTGCTCATTCGTCCTAACTGATATCTCAGTGGTGGGCATGCTGATGTAAAAGGCTGAACAGAGTTTACATAACAGCTGGTATATGACATGATCTCCCTTTGATGGTCTATATTTTTCCTGTTAAAAGGCTATTCGGAGTAGGTATTAAAATTCATGGAGAAGAAATAAAAACTTTGAGGTTCGCTGATGACATTGTAATTCTGTCAGAGACAGCAAAGGACTTGGAAGAGCAGTTGAATGGAATGGACAGTGTCTTGAAGGGAGGATATAAGATGAACATCAACAAAAGCAAAACAAGGATAATGGAATGTAGTCTAATTAAGTCGGGTGATGCTGAGGGAATTAGATTAGGAAATGAGACACTTAAAGTAGTAAAGGAGTTTTGCTATTTGGGGAGCAAAATAACTGATGATGGTCGAAGTAGAGAGGATATAAAATGTAGGCTGGCAATGGCAAGGAAAGCGTTTCTGAAGAAGAGAAATTTGTTAACATCCAGTATTGATTTAAGTGTCAGGAAGTCATTTCTGAAAGTATTCGTATGGAGTGTAGCCATGTATGGAAGTGAAACATGGACGATAAATCGTTTGGAAAAGAAGAGAATAGAAGCTTTCGAAATGTGGTGCTACAGAAGAATGCTGAAGATTAGATGGGTAGATCACATAATTAATGAGGAAGTATTGAATAGGATTGGGGAGAAGAGAAGTTTGTGGCACAACTTGACCAGAAGAAGGGATAGGTTGGTAGGACATGTTCTGAGGCATCAAGGGATCACAAATTTAGTATTGGAGGGCAGCGTGGAGGGTAAAAATCGTAGAGGGAGACCAAGAGATGAATACACTAAACAGATTCAGAAGGATGTAGGTTGCAGTAGGTACTGGGAGATGAAAAAGCTTGCACAGGATAGAGTAGCATGGAGAGCTGCATCAAACCAGTCTCAGGACTGAAGACCACAACAACAACAACAACATAGGTGGAGGTAGTAGTGTGCATAGGGCAAGTCTTATAGTGCAGATAGTCACAGACATGGGAGCCGTAGGGTGGGAAGATGGGTGCAGAAGGAGCATACAGTCTGACAAGGATAGTGCAGAGATTGAGAGGATGATGAAATGCTATTCTGGGTGTGGTGGGCAAAATGTCAGACAGAAAGGATCTCATTTCAGGGCATGATTCTAGGAAGCTATATCCTTGTTGAGGTAGCTGATCAATACAGCACTTGTCACCATTATGATTTTCTGTTTAAAACAGGGGTTTCATTTTGAATATTCCATCATATCTCCATCATGATAATAAAACAAGTATAAATATGTAAAGGCTAACTTTCTTTGTTCTGTATTTGATTGGTTGTTCACATGGAGGGGCACTGTTGAGTATCCACAATGACACTGATGTGCCATTCCCTAAGACTGTTCCATTTGAATAGTCCTCATTCCTTCAGCTGTCTGCGTAACAATCAGTTTGGTTTAGTTTACAGTACATTGTGTGCATCTAGCAGGGTGGTTGTGTACCTGATCAGATTGGTAGGTTGGATCATAAGTTTGTAGCATTTATTTTTGCTTCTTGGTATTCCAGTTGCTGTAGGTTTATTTATTGATTGTCATTTTTATTGGTAGTTCACTGTTGCTATTTCAATTTACATAATGTCATTGTGTCATTTAGAGACAGTGAGTGAAGCTGTGAAAGCTAGAAAATGGAGTACCAAGTGGAGAAATCGGAAAATTTCTACATGTTCTTCTGTTTATGAGTTCAGCAGAAGGGTGACAACAGTGGAAGCTGCCAGAAAAATTTGTGCCATCTATGGGGATAATGCCATTGAGCGCCAAAATCACAAAAATCAGCGGGGCCACATGAGCATCTCTGCTTGTTTGTCATCAGTTGGTTTGTGAAAACGCCAATTATTCATATCCTTTATCATTACTGGTGATGAAAAATTGTTCATATCCTTTATCATTACTGGTGACGAAAAATTGTCTTTAAGCTAACATAAGGCAAGGAAAGAAATGGTTGAGCACAAACAAGGTCGCAACTCCCCAAACAAAGACCAGTGTGCATCCACAGAAGATAATGTTATGCATCTGATGGAACAACGACAGTGTGGTGTACTAAAAATTGCTTCCCCAAGATGTAACCATCACTACTGACATTTGTTGTCAACAACTGAGATGTAGACACAATCCATGAACAATGAGGAAGACTGTGTGAAGTGATGCTGTTCCACAATAATGCCTGCCTGCCTTCTGCTAGAATGACAAAACATGCTGTACTGGGGTTTGTTAGGGAAGTCTTGTGCCTTTAGATTTTCACTTTTTTCAGATCTCTATTGAAAAACCTTCAAAGAACTTCCTTTCAGGATGAAAATGTGCTCCAAATATGGCTTGACAAATTCTTCACCTCAAAACCATGTTATTTCAGTAGTTTCAGAATCAAAGAGTTGTCACAGTATTGGCAGACTTTTGTAAACAGGTAAGTAAAATGAATTATTGATGACTAAAGTCTCTCTTTTATGTGTATTTGTTGTGTTTATCAAACTTGTGGAAAAATGCTGGAAAAATGCCATGAATTTATACACAGCCCTAATACCTCACAATGGCAGATGTATATTGAAATATATGCTGTAATTGTAGCTTTTTTCATCTGGATGGCTTTCTAGTATGACAACAGCAACAAAGGTTAGTGTAACCCAATCACAATAGTTTATAAATTGTAGTGGTTCATGGAAACTGATGCCAATGCAAGTGTTTCACGATCCAGAAGGCCCAGAATGACAACATACAAGGAAGAACAGTTCACATGTGTGCAGAGTAAACATCAGACGACTCGTACTGCACATTTGCGGGTGACTCCAATCTCTGTCTCTACAGTGAAATGTCTTCTTTTTGAACAGAGTTTAAAGGGGTAGGTAGCACACAAAAAACCTTTATTAGACAAGCAAAATAAGGTGAAATAGTTGCAGTGCGCGCAGAAAAATAAAAACTGGTGTGTGCAGCAATGGTCCAAGGTATTATTCATATACAAATATAAGTCTGAAGTGTATGTAAGCAATCATTGAATGTTTGTTCATTGACTTTGTGGAGAACTTACACAGAGTCAGTGTGTGGTACTAACGGTGAAGCGTAATGGCTTTGGTGTGGTGGCATTTTGCAGGTGATAAGGTCAGCGATCTAATGAGAATTAATGGTTCAAATGGTTCTGAGCACTATGGGACTCAACTGCTGAGGTCATTAGTCCCCTAGAACTTAGAACTAGTTAAACCTAACTAACCTAAGGACATCACAAACATCCATGCCCGAGGCAGGATTCGAACCTGCGACCGTAGCGGTCTTGCGGTTCCAGATTGCAGCGCCTTTAACCGGATGGCCACTTCGGCCGGCTGAGAATTAATGGAACATTAGAGAAGGAAGTTATCACAGGATACTGATCAACAATGCAGTTCCATTTGGCAAAAGACTTATTGTTCATGTGTTTGTTCTGCAGCAGAGCAATGATCCGAAACATGCTTCTAAATTGTGCAGATGGTATTACAATAGAAAAGAGAAATGCGGGGAACTGGAGAATATGATTTGGCCATGCCAGTCACCAGACTTAAATCCTATTGAACTCTTATGATATGAACTTGACAGGAAGATCAGGAAACAGAGGTCATTTCATGCTGCAGATCTCTGGCATAATTTACAGATGTGTTGGACTACAATATCTGCAAAAATATTATAAAATCATATATCCAGAAGACCAAGAGTTTGTGCAACTGTTCTGAGGACAAAGGGTGGACTTTGAAGTGGCAAAATCTAAACCCTATTTTGTTGTAATTAATGACAGAGAGAGAAAATATTTATTTTAGTGATCTCTTTTGCTTGTATGATGTGTTTGTACATTGAATTAAAGTATATAGTTTTATCATTGGTGAGTGAAAACTTCCCAGAACCCATGTCTTTTCCCTGTTCTTCCCTGTCAGCTCCCCCCCCCCCTCCCCCACCCCCCTCCTCCACACATACACACACTATCCACATCATCTACCACGATTTGAGAAAATTTAAGTGAAAATTAATCTGCTTAATTTTTCTTATGCAGCTTTCTACATTTTCTTACAAAATAAACTTTGTGTATTTGTTAATGGAAAGGTTATTCTTTGTCCAGATTTTAGTTTATGAGACCCTAAGGTTGTACCGTGACAGACTGACATCAGATAATGACAGAAAACAATTGGATTCCATTGTAAACAAAGTTCTGCAAACTGACTGGAATCGTGAATTAATGGTGGAAAGAATTTCAGGTAAATGTGCATGTATATGCAACATAAATGTAAGTAATAAAATAATATAAACTAATAAAAAACAAATTTAAGGAGTTATATCTGAATATAAAACAGTGTAATAATTTTAAGATGAAATTTTATCGCTCCAAAAATTACCTTCATTTATTGTTCATTTTACATAAATAACATATAGAGGCTAACCTTATATCAAAATACAGATTTTTGTTTTTTAATGCAAAAACTGTACTGATTCTGTTGTGGTACATTTAGTGGAATTTCTTTTTTTCCACATGTTATGTTAGATAGTTGCAAGGGCAACAGTCTGGATGATTGACTGATCTGGCCTTGTAACAATAACCAAAACGGCCTTGCTGTGCTGGTACTGCGAACGGCTGAAAGCAAGGGGAAACTACAGCCGTAATTTTTCCCGAGGGCATGCAGCCTTACTGTATGATTACATGATGATGGCGTCCTCTAGGGTAAAATATTCTGGAGGTAAAATAGTCCCCCATTCGGATCTCCGGGCGGGGACTACTCAAGAGGATGTCGTTATCAGGAGAAAGAAAACTGGCGTTCTACGGATCGGAGCGTGGAATGTCTGATCCCTTAATCGGGCAGGTAGGTTAGAAAATTTAAAAAGGGAAATGGATAGGTTGAAGTTAGATATAGTGGGAATTAGTGAAGTTCGGTGGCAGGAGGAACAAGACTTCTGGTCAGGTGACTACAGGGTTATAAACACAAAATCAAATAGGGGTAATGCAGGAGTAGGTTTAATAATGAATAGGAAAATAGGAATGCGGGTAAGCTACTACAAACAGCATAGTGAACGCATTATTGTGGCCAAGATAGATACGAAGCCCACACCTACTACAGTAGTACAAGTTTATATGCCAACTAGCTCTGCAGATGACGAAGAAATTGAAGAAATGTATGGTGAAATAAAAGAAATTATTCAGATTGTGAAGAGAGACGAAAATTTAATAGTCATGGGTGACTGGAATTCGAGTGTAGGAAGAGGGAGAGAAGGAAACATAGTAGGTGAATATGGATTGGGGGACAGAAATGGAAGGGGAAGCCGCCTGGTAGAATTTTGCACAGAGCACAACATAATCATAACTAACACTTGGATTAAGAATCATGAAAGAAGGTTGTATACATGGAAGAACCCTGGAGATACTAAAAGGTATCAGATAGATTATATAATAGTAAGACAGAGATTTAGGAACCAGGTTTTAAATTGTAAGACATTTCCAGGGGCAGATGTGGACTCTGACCACAATCTATTGGTTATGACCTGTAGATTAAAACTGAAGAAACTGCAAAAAGGTGGGAATTTAAGGAGATGGGACCTGGATAAACTAAAAGAACCAGAGGTTGTACAGAGATTCAGGGAGAGCATAAGGGAGCAATTGACAGGAATGGGGGAAATAAATACAGTAGAAGAAGAATGGGTAGCTTTGAGGGATGAAGTAGTGAAGGCAGCAGAGGATCAAGTAGGTAAAAAGACGAGGGCTAGTAGAAATCCTTGGGTAACAGAAGAAATATTGAATTTAATTGATGAAAGGAGAAAATATAAAAATGCAGTAAGTGAAACAGGCAAAAAGGAATACAAACGTATCAAAAATGAGATCGACAGGAAGTGCAAAATGGCTAAGCAGGGATGGCTAGAGGACAAATGTAAGGATGTAGAGGCCTATCTCACTAGGGGTAAGATAGATACCGCCTACAGGAAAATTAAAGAGACCTTTGGAGATAAGAGAACGACTTGTATGAATATCAAGAGCTTAGATGGAAATCCAGTTGTAAGCAAAGAAGGGAAGGCAGAAAGGTGGAAGGAGTATATAGAGGGTCTATACAAGGGCAATGTACTTGAGGACAATATTATGGAAATGGAAGAGGATGTAGATGAAGATGAAATGGGAGATTTGATACTGCGTGAAGAGTTTGACAGAGCACTGAAAGACCTGAATCGAAACAAGGCCCCCGGAGTAGACAATATTCCATCGGGACTACTGACGGCCATGGGAGAGCCAGTCCTGACAAAACTCTACCATCTGGTGAGCAAGATGTATGAAACAGGCGAAATACCCTCAGACTTCAAGAAGAATATAATAATTCCAATCCCAAAGAAAGCAGGTGTTGACAGATGTGAAAATTATCGAACTATCAGCTTAATAAGTCACAGCTGCAAAATACTAACACGAATTCTTTACAGACGAATGGAAAAACTAGTAGAAGCCAACCTCGGGGAAGATCAGTTTGGATTCCGTAGAAACACTGGAACACGTGAGGCAATACTGACCTTACGACTTATCTTAGAAGAAAGATTAAGGAAAGGCAAACCTACGTTTCTAGCATTTGTAGACTTAGAGAAAGCTTTTGACAATGTTGACTGGAATACTCTCTTTCAAATTCTAAAGGTGGCAGGGGTAAAATACAGGGAGCGAAAGGCTATTTACAATTTGTACAGAAACCAGATGGCAGTTATAAGAGTCGAGGGACATGAAAGGGAAGCAGTGGTTGGGAAGGGAGTAAGACAGGGTTGTAGCCTCTCCCCGATGTTGTTCAATCTGAATATTGAGCAAGCAGTAAAGGAAACAAAAGAAAAATTCGGAGTAGGTATTAAAATTCATGGAGAAGAAATAAAAACTTTGAGGTTCGCCGATGACATTGTAATTCTGTCAGAGACAGCAAAGGACTTGGAAGAGCAGTTGAATGGAATGGACAGTGTCTTGAAAGGAGGATATAAGATGAACATCAACAAAAGCAAAACAAGGATAATGGAATGTAGTCTCATTAAGTCAGGTGATGCTGAGGGAATTAGATTAGGAAATGAGGCACTTAAAGTAGTGAAGGAGTTTTGCTATTTGGGGAGCAAAATAAATGATGATGGTCGAAGTAGAGAGGATATAAAATGTAGGCTGGCAATGGCAAGGGAAGCGTTTCTGAAGAAGAGAAATTTGTTAACATCCAGTATTGATTTAAGTGTCAGGAAGTCATTTCTGAAAGTATTCGTATGGAGTGTAGCCATGTATGGAAGTGAAACATGGACGATAAATAGTTTGGACAAGAAGAGAATAGAAGCTTTCGAAATGTGGTGCTACAGAAGAATGCTGAAGATTAGATGGGTAGATCACATAACTAATGAGGAAGTATTGAATAGGATTGGGGAGAAGAGAAGTTTGTGGCACAACTTGACCAGAAGAAGGGATCGGTTGGTAGGACATGTTCTGAGGCATCAAGGGATCACAAATTTAGTATTGGAGGGCAGCGTGGAGGGTAAAAATCGTAGAGGGAGACCAAGAGATGAATACACTAAGCAGATTCAGAAGGATGTAGGTTGCAGTAGGTACTGGGAGATGAAAAAGCTTGCACAGGATAGAGTAGCATGGAGAGCTGCATCAAACCAGTCTCAGGACTGAAGACCACAACAACAACAACATGTTAGATATCCTCTAGAGGGGGTTCCATGTTTCCCACTAGTCTTATGAGCAGCATACTAAAGTCATGAGAGATGTGGAACTAGTAGAGAATATTACATTTTTTGATTTCAGAATCTTGGATACAGCAACTTGCATTGTATTTTTTCCACAAATAATTGTCAAAAATTGTAGGTGTATTCAGATCACATACCCAAGCAGCACTTCCCGACCTAAACAACTTTACCAGATTGGCGTCCACCGGCAAAAGACCTCATAAACACCTCCACATGCTGTCAGCTCTGCAGGTCATGTGACCACAACTCTAGTCAAAACTTCATCTGTGGGCAATCACATTTGGTCGCAAACAGTCATTTATATTTAAATCATATTCATTAAAATTATTTATCACAAAATTTAAAATATTCTTTCATTCATAATTGTTATAAAATTCACCATTATTTGTTTTTAGGTCATTACATTGCTGCAATGCACACACACTAGTTTTATAACCCAAGTAGAGCTTTCATTTCGACACTGCATGATTCAAATGTTATTTTTGTTTTTATACCAATTTCTAACTTTCTATTCAAAACATACAGTCAAATCTTATATGGATCAAAGTAGAACTTTAAGGACCAACTGTATAAACATCTCTGACTGGAGATCAAATTTGACATTAGATTGAAATTGAACTATGTTCAGGACTCAACTTGATTATATAACACTGAACTTGGATCCACCAAAGCAGGTTCAAATTTCATTTTAGCTAGCATGTAACATGCTTGACAACACAGCTAAATTCGGCTGTTGATACAGTTATCGCGCTTCAACTGCAGATATTTATTGTTCATCATCGATATGCAGTATTTATTGTCAAAGGTGTCGTGCTTAACCATGGGAGCAAATAAACAGAAAAAGAAGTGATCATCAAACTTCTCTCAATAAGAGAGATTTGCTGCTGAAATTGTGCTGGGCCAGTATAAAGATATAATTGAATGGGGAAAAAAGGAGAAGACGAAGCCAGGTAAAGTCACTGTGGCCAACAAGGTAAAGGCATGGAGAGAAGTTGCTGTTGACTTTGATTCTCTTGTAAGGCTGATACCGTTTGGACAGCTCTGCAAGCTGTCACTATGTCTGCTTTAAACAGTTCACCAAACACTATTTGAAAGATTCCTGTGGCATAAAATCTGAAGGTTAACAGCAACATGCAAATTGCTATCAGTGGTTGGTTTCTTGTGCTTGGTTACATCAGAGTCTCTGAGCCTTGGTTGCAACTGCTCTACAGTGGTTTCTCCTGAGCCTTAGTTGCAACTGCTCTGCAATACTTTTCTCCAAACAAAACCTCAACTTAAATGTCTTATTATTTAACCCCAAGAGTGGGTTCACCCTTTCAAGGACCATGCAGGGAGCTCTTTGGGTCTCATCATCATTGTCCTCCTTGGACACATCTGAATGCTCAGATATTTGTGAAGTAAATGAAAGGAAATAATGTAATTCACATCATGTAGAGTTGTTGCCCACAGAATTTTCCCCAACAGCATTCCAGAACACTTGTAAAATGGGGAGTATGGTATGGTTTCAATGGTATGGAATAGCATGGTAATACTGTTGTAATTATCTTTACGATCGATAAGCAGAGTAAGTAGTAACAAATAGAAAAAAAGGTCACAAATTGATGTGAGTTTGAACATGTGATCTTCTGCAATGCATTTCACAATGCAGCCTCTGAGCCACCAAAATTAATGAAACAGAGTTATGTGGTTGGTTTCTTTAAAAATACTTGCTTATGTTCTATTTATCAACACATATGGAATTGTCATAGCAGTTTAAGAACGTGTTCAGTAGTCAAAAATTTGATATGAATTGCACAGTTACTGCTAATCAAGCCAAAAAAGAACATATATAAGTGATGTTGAATCATCATTGGCTGCTGTCCCATACTTAACTGTTCAGTGCAAGTATTTCTTATTTTCCTTTCTTATTCTGCTGCTAAGTGCCTATAAAATGCCATTGAACTAATCACATAAATTATGAATTGTATCTTAAGAGCTGTCACGAGATTGATTATTAAGGACATATGTAGCTGATAAGTTCCTTAACCCAACCTTAACCCAAAAAAAGTATTTTGAGCATCAACGACATAGAAATGTCGTAGTCACATATTTACTTGCACTTTTTTGTGTTAATGACAACTTTTTTTTTAATATTGTTCCAATTGGTATCTGCTAGAAACAAAAGCAACGAATTGTGGTGCCACTACACTATAAACTGGTGATTAGAGCAGAACTTGATTTTGAACTCTGAATTTCCACCATCAAATATGATCTGATTTCATGGCAATATGACCTAGGCTTAACATTTATACAATGCAGATTTCCAGGTTAGGCTTGATCTAAGTGTTTCGGCCCGTTGATGGTCGAACTTGGGACTCCAGATGGCCGAGCTGAAGCCGGGACCCACCGCGCTGTATTTCATCACACTTGTTCCATAAAATCGTTAATGAGTTCATTTTACATTCACACTGTTTAACTACTTCAGAATGTATGAGGGTTGTTTTTTAAGTAAGGGCCGTTCGCGCGTATAGTCCCGTAGTTCGCGCGGACGCCGCATCAAGCCACCGCGCCACTTGCTGGCATCCTTCCCATTCACACTGATGCAAGTTGCAGCTCTGTAGCTGATGTGCACGCATCGCTGTGCTACTTTATAATGTTTACGATTATTGAATAGCCCACCGGGTGTGAGATATGGTCAGTGATACGTTTTTTGACCGCGAGAAGCCTATCAGCTGCAGAAATTCATTGTCAGTTAACAGAAGTTTATGGCTTGAATGCAATGAGTGAAGGTAAAGTGTGTCAATGGGTTAGAGAGTTTAAAAATGGCCGTCAAAACGTCCATGACGAAGAACGCTCAGGCCGTCCCTCTGTGATCACTGATGATTTGGTGGCTGCAGTCGAAACAAAGATTCGTGAGGACAGAAGATTCACAATTTCCACTCTTTCTTTGGAATTTCCACAAGTTTCAAGATCGGTTTTGTACAAAATTGTGTCTGAAAACCTAAACTTTAAGAAACTGTGTTCTTGGTGGGTACCCAGACTCCTCACAGAGGACCACAAAGGGAAGAGATTTGCCACTTCATTAGACTTTTTGATTCGTTACGAGGAAGAAGGGGATGACATGTTGAGTCAAATTGTCACTGGAGATGAAACATGGGTATCCCATATCACTCCCGAAAGCAAGCGACAATCGATGGAATGGCGACACAAAACCTCACCCGTCAAGGTCAAAGCCAAACAGACGCTGTCAAAGCGCAAGATTATGGCAACTGTGTTCTGGGACTGGCGCAGTGTTTCGCTAGTGGAATTTATGCCACGAGGAACGACAATCAACTCAGATGCCTACTGTGCAACTCTAAAGAAGCACCGCAGAGCAATTCAAATCAAAAGGCGCGGCATGCTGACAAAAGGAGTTTTGCTCCTGCACGATAACGCTAGGCCTCACACCTCTCAAAAGACTCGGGATTTGATTGATTCTTTTCGCTGGGAAGTTTTGGACCATGCACCATACAGCCCCGACCTTTCTCCTAGCGATTTTCACCTTTTCCAGTACCTGAAACACCATCTTGGTGGGCAGCACTTCAATGACGACGATGAAGTGAAAGCGGCCGTGAAGTCTTGGCTGTCGGAGCAGGCGGCTGAATTCTTTGAAGAGGGAATTAAAAACTTAGTTGTACGGTATGACAAGTGCTTAAATAAACAAGGCAACTATGTAGAAAAATAGGTAAAAGTGTGTAGAATCAGAAAATAAAAGTTTTTTTACAAAAGTATTTGTATCTTTTTTTAAAAATAAAAACGGCCCTTACTTAAAAAACAACCCACTTAACTCACGTGCTAGAGTAGATGGTGTTGATTGTAACTTCAGTATTTTGTTATTTATTTCTAACTTGTGTTCACGAGGAGTGCTAATGTGCTGATCGAGTGTCTGATTCGTAAAACTGTAACTCGATCTTTAATTCATCTTTTTGATACTTTAATTGTTCGAACAAATTTGCATTACTGTTATATAGTTTAGTACTCAGTATCTCACCTTGAACCTTCAAATCGGCTTTTAAATCTGCCCTTAAATCTGCCTTTAGTCGGTTGCCAAATCGCTCACCCCAGATTTTTAAAAAATTATTTTAAACCTTTCTGCCTGCTTCTACTTAATATAGGCATATGACAACAACAATAATAAACCTATGATTAATTTTAGTCAGTTATAAACAATCATAGTGTGTTAACAGCTTATTTACACACAACCGAAGTGAAAAACTTCAATAAAGAAATCCGCTTCTCTTTGCTCACAAAACACACCACCTGCACAATCAACAACAAATCAGCTTGAATTTAATAGAGCTCACGAAACGAAGGTTGCGTAACTCACTGTTTTGTAAACTGAGTTGCTACAGGTGAATGTGTGGTTGGATTATTGTTGCTGTATGTTGATGGGCCACAGATGTGACTGCTTTCTACTGAAGGTCATCACTGTAGAGGACTGATGATGAGTTGGAGTCCTTAGTAGCTGCCATCAATGGTCTTTCATTTCGTGTACTTATTAAACGTTCTTTGTTGTAGGTGTTGTCGATTGATTTAAAAATTGTACATTGGCCACTCAGTGCTACTCAATTTTCTTGACATACAGTGCTGGTAAGGGTTTTTGCTCTGCTGTAATCTTGGCTGTTGACCCCTGTGTTAAGGACCACAACAATATACGTCACTAAGATTTTTCTTCAAAATTAATGGTTTCTTCTTAATTCATATTTGCTTTATTCTTCTCCTGCCAAATGCATCGCTTTCCATGCATAGATGTATTCTGGGTCCTGTCACGGTCAGCAGAATGATGTCTTCCCTCATGTAAAATGTGTATGCACTCAGATAAAAATTTATGATAGTCATTATTTTTTAATATTGTTTGGCTGTTTCTTGATCTAACCTTGCAGGGAAACTGTGTCTTTTCTTTGTATGCAGACTCCATCTCCTCTGCAACTTCTTCTCTGCTGGAAACTGAGAAATGTTTGCAAATCCAGATTACTACTACATAAACAAAACATTTCTCCAGAAACCTTCATATAGTAATTCTTCATTTACATAAGGAAACAATTCATTACCATTCATGCTAATACATACATTCTGTATGCCATGAATGACAGATTGCCAGTATCTTAATGACACTACAGCTTTCTCTCTTTTATCCAATATGTAATACTGATTGTCACATTGTTTGTTACTCTGTGGCACACAACATAAACTGCAATGAGATTTCATGGAATATATCTCTGAAACAGCAGATAATACAATGCATGATAAAGCAGATGTCATCGTCCCTCCTTGCAGAAATGCTGCATCCTTCCACACCACAGTGCATGCACAAACAAGATGAAAATCTCAAACAGAATACAAGTCTAAGTAGCCCCAGAAGAAGGTCGCTGCAACTGTGACTGAAACATTGGCTTTCTCCAGCAGTAGTTTTATACAATATGATGTAGTACTATACCCAGAAAACTTTTATGTCGAGTGACTGGCTGCAGAACTCTACGCAGTTACGTAAGTCTAAATTCGTTTGCAAAATAAATTTTTTTTTCAATGTGGCAATCACCGTTCATAAATACTATAGACATTGGACAACACATTACTTTACTAAAGTGATTTCTTTCACCATATCTTATTAGTACATGTGTGTCATTCACAAATGTTCCAGTTCTTAGAAAATCCTTTAAATTTGTTGGAAGATCATTTATGTAGGTTAAGAACTGGAGCATTACTGAATCTTGCAGGTCTCCATCTTGTTGTTGCCATTGTGGGCCACTCCTTACTGTTAAAAATGTAATTCTTGATGTGTGCAAGAGCCATAAAATTTTACCAGTGATGAAGAAAGACATTTCAGTGGTAGAGACCATGGATGTCATAGGTTTAATGGCTTACCCACAACTGGTGATAAATATGCCACATGACTACTGGCTACAGAACATGGCTGTCTGGGTGTGACTTAACTTCCTTGGGCTAATGTATGACTGTTTGTTAAAAACTTTGCTCATAGATGTCTGTGGGCCAAGCTGTACAGTGTCTGCTTTAGGGCCCGATGCGGTAGTGACCAGTCAGTCCACCACACTGGTGATTTTGCAGTCAAATTGTTGAGGGCAGACACATAATGCAAGTAAAAGATTATTAAATCTTAAAGATCAAGGGAGTCACAGTTATGATGTATGCTACACTCCAGATTTATGTTTTATGTAACTGGTGTATTCAGAAAGATATAGCTTCCTACTGAATGGTGGTCCTTAATGAAATAAAATATAAGTTTATCTGGGAAGCATGTCCCATTTACAGTTTAACTAGCAACACACAAGTGATGGTAGTCTCCATTTGATATGCTCAAATTACTAAGTGCATATATACACCAGTTCTTCTAACCCCATGCTCAGATACATAAACTAAAGTCCACGTATAATAATGGTCTCAAGCTCCAACATCTAATGTCACAATCACAAGTCTCTATTCATAACCTCTATCACTTGGGTGCACTCCCAATCAGGAAAATCACAAGTTTCTGATAGTTGTAACTGAACATCTGCTCTCATATCAGAAAAATCGAAATCAGCATACTTGTCTTTTCCAGCAGCTCCCCAAAGTACATCTGCCACTACCACATCCACTGATGCCAGCAAACTTTTGCTGATGGGACCTCATATAGGTCCACACCATTTAGATGCATTTCTTACAACACATTTGATGCAGTTAGAAAGGAATGAAAATGAACTAGAAATGTAAATGTAAATGGAATTGGACCACCATTCCTACACTAATAATTGTACAATTAATTTACATCTGTTACATGAAGTATTATTTGATACCATGTCTACTGACACTGATAACTATTCCATTAAACATAAATATGTAATTTACATAGACAAGAATGGGTGTTTATTGCAGTTTCATTCAAAAATTGTTGAAGATGTTAATATGGTAAATTAATTTGATATGCTAATAACTATGTTCCACGACAGTTATAAGTGTAAATATGGAGTACTGTCTGATATGACACACTTAATGTAGACACTTATTATCATAGTATATTTAATAATAATGTAATTTGCGTCGCTTCTTGTGGTAATGGCTACTGTGCAGTGCCATTATCTGATATTATGTCTACCTTGCAAGCCAGCCATGTTTGTTATTTATAGTGTGTAAACATTTATGGTGTAGAGTGGAGTTATGCTTGTAATTACTGTCGGTGCTTGTGTACAGAGGATTGTATTTCCTGTACTCACATATAGCCCTTAAGCTTACTGCACCAGTATTCCTTGTATCATTTTAAGTTGTTAGAGTGTTTGTTCTGTTCAGAGTCTAGATATTACCAAACAACTCTTAGCTTCAGACATCTGCAGCTGTTAGTGACCCTCCTGGATTTTACCTGTTGGCGCTTACTACTTAAGACCAGACAATCAGTCCTGCCAATCCATCCTTTGCCCATAGGCCCTCATCATGCCTACCTTGACATAACCCGTTACTATTTGCCCAGCCTCCATTCATACACACACAACACAAGAAACAGTCTTCTATGATAATTTCACACTGGATACATTTCCTAAAAGAGAACCATCCCTGGTGTAGTTCAACAGCTTAAACTAATGGTTATGCACCTTTACTGTTCCAGCCTTTCAAAAATACTCCTCACAGACTGTCTGTTATTGTTCACACTTCTAAGTGTTCCTGCAGCTGTGGAACCTTACCTGGTTTCTTCAGCTTTAATAAATAACTCTAAGTGGCAGCCTGAGGCTTCCTCTCCAGCCTTGTTATGTTACACGGGATACTATGAAAATACACTGTAATTATAAAAGTGTCCTTTATTCATGTAAATTACAGCATAGAGAACTGCCATTATGCCTTAATACTTACCTTTATCATGTATAGCTTAAAAATATGAGGCCTTGGAAAGATCCAGAATATTACAGCAAGATAATTTTTCTCTTTATCTCTGTGAGGACTATTTCTCTGACATAAAATATGGCCCACCTTTGAAAGTTAAACTCAGAGACAATTAACAGATAATTACTGCTCACAAAAATGAATTCTTGTTCTACTGGAGTCCCATCTGCCTTTTTTAATACTGACACTGCTGCTAGTTGAATACAGATATTTAATTCCCTGGCCACCTGTGTTTGATCTGACATTCTTTAAATCCATCAGTAATATTCCACTGTGGATATAAAATTTGACCTTTTATTAAAAAGTTAAATGGCAAAGTCATCAGATTTATCATTACAAGATCGGATTTATGAAGATCTATCATTCATCTATGAACTCACTGTACTTCTACTATTACTACAATTTTGTGAGAAGGGTAGACTGCTACTCACCATATAGAGGAGATATTGAGTTAGACACAGGCACAGCAAAAAGATTGCTATACATTTGAGCTTTCAGCCAAAAGGCCTTTTTCTAAAGTAGGGAACATGCACAAATTCAGACAAGCTCAGCTCACACTCACATGACCACTGTCTCTGCTCACTGAAAGTCTTCTGGCCAAAAACTAAAATGTATAGCAATCTTTTTGTTGTGCCTGCCTGCAACTCAATGCAGTCTCTCTATGGTGAGTAGCAATCTACCCTTTCCTAATATTCTCATTATCCCATCCCGAATTTTCCATTCTTTGATTTTGTACTATTATTAACTACAGTAATTGTAGATTATGCCATTAGTTATGTATTAGTTATGGTATTGCTTATACAAAGTGAAATATACTTCACAAGCACTTCGCTTCAATGATTTTCTCTTAGCAACTAAACATTAACTGCTTATTTACTCTTCACAGTTACAGCCAATTACCTGGAGAGATAAACTGGCCTTAATATCAACATGTTTGTGCATATAATAATTTTTACTACTTGTTTAAAAAAGATAATAATAAAAGAGAGAGAGAAAGAAAGGGAAGATAGTACATGTCACCACTACAAAATGACTATAGGCCCTTTAGTCAGTTATTGAACTATCAACACAAATGTTTGTGATGCTGCTTCTAGGAGTAATGTCAGGAAGACCATCATTTCTTTACAAAATTAATATATCTGAATTATTGATGGTAGCGTTATGATTCTTAATCCACCCTGAACTGTTTGGTCAACAGCCATTACTACGAGTGTATACAAAAAAGAAATGCCTCCAAATTTTTTGTGTGAAAACTCTTAAAGCTCTTTAAATAGAACAAACATTATTAACATTCTATGTCTTTATTCTTCATGTCTACGTATTTGCAACCCTTTGCCACTAGAGGAGTGCAGTTGTAGTGCCTCGAGAATTTCGGGGTAAATTTTAGGGACATTCGTATTTCACCATCTCAAACACATGATATTTTAAGGATGAGTGTGTGAGAGTGGAAATGTGTCTACTGCGCAATGATTTATGTGTGTGTGCAGGACAGGTGTGTATTATGAGAAGACTAAAGTTGTGGCGGTCTATCGGCAGTGACAAGTGGCGGCCGTACATGCCTTGGAAGCTGTATGTCCAGTACAAGGAGTAATCAAGGACTACTCTTTGGCAGTGAAATAGTGTTGATGACTGTTGGGAACAAACAAAATATGTTTCATATAGAGACTCATATACTTTGTTGTTTGACTTGCTAGGAGCAAGAACTGTTTTGACAAGGGTTGTTAAAACCAAAAGAGACTGTAATGGCATATGTTAAGTTCTAATGTTTTCCAGACAGGTTTGATTTGCGAGACTTCAAAGCACATGAGAAACTTGTATAGTTGTTTTATTGTGAAGAAGAAAAATATAGCAAAGTTGATATGAAAGTATTCTGAGAGTAAGAAATCATTTCAAAAGTAGAGAAGTAGTTCAGTATCATTTCACTAACCAGCATGAAATCTTCAGAGAAGAAGCATTGTGAAGATTTATGCAGCCATCTGTCCTGAGAAGAAGATTGGCTGCACACAATACGTAAATCACCTGCGTGAGACACGTGAGTCTTGCACCCCAGTACCACAGTCTCCAGCCATCAGGAAAATGTTAGACAGTATGGTAGTGTGTAATGTAACTATTTCTGTGTGTGAGAAACAGTGTGCTGTAATCAAATTTCACTTTGGAAGAGTTTGTCCACACATGGAGCATCCTCTCCTTCAGTTTGACACAACATCTGCAACAATCTGAAATCTTAGGTTCTCTGTTATTGACCATGCTCCATAAAGTGCCTTATCTGAGAAGTGGAGAAGACCTTGGCTGTGCCTGTCGAGCACCCAGGGTGCAACCATCTTCAAGTGGCTTATTCAGATGCCCATAATGCCTGTCGCTTATGTTCTGAGGCCATCCTCGGGTCATTTAGGTGGCTGGTGGAAGTGGTGAAGGCTGCTGGCATCACATTTGGGGTGCAAACAGAGCTTGCAATTTGCAGTATTGTACCCACAGTCGAATGGGGACCTTTGGTACGGAACTGAGTTGAGGTCTCAAACCAAAGGCTTCATTAGGTCTGTGATGGTCTTGGCAGCAGGTTTCTGGACCTGTGTTATTGGATGGCAAATTTTGGGACTCCCCTTGGTAGGTCAGGGGTGCAGTATACAATAGAAGCAGCTACTCAGATAGCAGAATACTTGTGGAGTGCATGTGGGGTTTGTTTGTGATAGGCAGTGGTCTGAGCTACTCTGATGAACTCATACCGGATGACACACAGATAATAAATCGAGACCACATTCAGGGTGATGACATTTTGAATTTCAAAATTTTATCAGTAAATTTTTGAGGTATGCATAACAAAGTTCCTGAATTTAACACCCCCCAGAAAATTTCTCATGCTCAAACTGTTGTTGGGACCAAGAGCTGGCTGAAATCCAAAATAGAAAGCTCAGAGATATTTAGTGATTCATGGAACATATATCAGAAAGACATATTAGATACCATAGGAAGGGTGGTTTCATTGCAGCTGAGAAAAGTATTGCCTCTATTGGTGTCAGATTTGAGTTCTACAGTGATGTTACTTGGTCACATATAAAAAAGTTTGTAGTCAGTAGTGTGGAAATTCCCAGATTATGCAGTATTAGTTGGAGGTAACTTTAACTTACCAAGTATAGACTGGGACATCCATGGATTCGTTGTAGGGAGTACGGCCAATCTTGTGAATTACTTTGAGCATGTTTACCAAGAACTGTCTTGAGCAGCTAGTTAGACAGCCCACAAACAATGGAAATATTTTACATCTTCTAGCTACAAAATTGCCTGACCTTATTGACAGCGTGAGTATAGAGACAGGGATTAGTGACCACGATGACACCATAGTGACTACATTTCCTACTGTTAATAAATCAATGAAGAAGACTAGTAGAGCATTTCTGCTAGAAAGACCACATAAGCTATTGTTAGCATCCCACTTAGTCAGTGAACTGACATCATTTAATACCAGTGTGATAGATGTAGAGGAATTAAGTGCAAAGTTTAAATAGATTGTAAATTGTGCTCTGGAAAATATGTGCTGATTAAATGGATTAAGGATGGGAAAGGTCTGTCATGATTTAAGAATGCTGAGGAAGGAAAGGCTGTTGCACTCTTGCTTCAAAAGTGAGTGCGCAAATGACGACAACAAAAGTTAATAGAAGTTTGTATGATTGTATAAACATCAGTGCATGATGCATTCAACAATTGGCATACCCTAGCAAAAGATCTTGCTGAGAACCATGCATGAAATCAGTAAGTGAGTCTAAGGCTGCGTTCACACTGCCGGCCGGGCGGAGCCGAGCCTGGCCGGGCCGCCGCCCGCTTCGATATCAAACACATGGTTATGAATTGCGGTGTTCACACTGGCGGCCGGGCCGCGCCGACACGGCGTAAGCCTCCCGGAGCCGAGCCGGCGACATCTCGAATGTTTAATATTGCCGGCGCGAGCCGACCGCAGGCGCGAGCCTGTGGAGCAGCACTACTGCATCTGCAGTATACGCATCACACGTCTCCCTTCTGCTTTCATCACAAGTGTGACTGCACACGTCTTTTATTTTTAGATGTTACCTCACATTTCACAATCAGTGAGGAAAAATTACGTTTATTATAATGATACATGAGAAATTACTTTTATTTCATTTATTTAATCTACCGTATTTACATTTAAATTTGTGTTCTGTTTCGAAATTTTGTCTTGAATGTTCTGCAGCACATACTAAAATGTATTATGATTCATTCTGTAATACGAATAAAATTTTTCAGGATAGTTTTTAAGTTCTTCATGTAAAGAAAAAAACTCTCCTAAATGTCTGTCGCTATTTATGGGATGAATCCATAACCTCCTAGTTCTTCTGTACTTCAAAACTCGACGAGTTACAGCAGATTCAAAACAATACGAATAAAAGAGTGAAGACATTGTTCTACACGACAGCACAGACTAGCTAAAGGCGAGCGGCTGTTGGCTGCAGCTGCGTTTTCTACTGACTTGCTTGTCAGCTGTCGAAGGGTGAGAATTTTTTAAAATTTATTTATTTGGCCTCCGGCAGCTGACACCCATTTAGCCAAAGAGAGGGGATTACCTTGACAGTGCAGCGCAGCCCGCCAAGGAAGAAAAAAAAAAAACAATGAAGAACAATGAAACGCACATCTGTGTCGATGTACAGTAGTTTCATTAACTCTCCATTATTTTTTCTGTCAAAGTAGACAACGAGACTACAGAATTGCGCTTCAGTTTCTGCAGTAAACGTATCACAAATCTCCAGTTTGTTTTTGTGATTAGTTTTACACCACTGATCACTAGTAATTAGTTTTTTTTCTGTCCTGCATTATATGACTACATTAAACCAAGCTGTAACCGCTCGAACTCCGTGGCTTGCGGACGCGGCACTGACGCCACTGAATATCTCGCATTACTTGTGACCAGAGACAGATATCAGTGTCATTATCATTTCAAAAACTTTTTGGTACTTTTAGCTACATTTCATTCGCAACAATGTATGGTCTAAAACGGATCTAACAGTAAGCTACCCGCTACATAACTTTTTCACTACAAGATTTGTAAATCAAGTGCACAACGCTGACAAATAGCATCATTTCACAATGACTGTTAAGAAATATGAAAAGACAAATGATTCAATACGAAGCTAAGATGTTACACTAGTACGTGTACAAAAATCAGATTTTTTAGCCTGATACTTTCTTCAAAATCGGTTGGGAAGCGTTACGAAACTAAGAAATCACGCGAAACGAAAAGTAGACTTTTTCTTTTTTCACGTCGTAAGTAACGCTTTTAAGGAAAAAATGAGTTCATAAAACGATGTGGCGCAGTCTTATATACCGCTAAGAATTTTTAGAACATGAAAATCGGAGAAGTGGATTTTCCCCCATTTCACCGTCCCGGCTCGGCGCGGCGCGCAGTGTGAATGCACTACACGTCGGCCTGAGCTGGATAGGCACGAGCCGAGCCAGTACGCGTCAGCCCGGCCCGGCCCGGCCGGCAGTGTGAACGCAGCCTAAGGCTTCTGTCCAGTCACTCGTTGACCAATGTGGTGTGGCAGTAGAAGACAGCAAAAGGAAAGCTAATGTTTTAAATTTCACATTTAAGAAATTGTTCACACAGGACAATCATTTAAACATACCATCTTCTGACCATCACATAGACTCCAATATGGACAAAATAGGTGCACACATCCATAGTAGAGAGAAACTACTCAACGATTTGAAAGCAGATGTGTCGCCAGGTTTGTATGCAGTCCCAGTTTGATTTTACAAAGAGTACTCTAAGCCTCGGCCCCTTACTTAACTTTCGTTTTTTGTGTATCTCTTGTCTGTCACAAAGTCCCAAGTGAGTGGAAGAAAGTTCAGATGACTCCTGTACATAAGGAGAGTAAAAGAATGGACATGCAAATTACAGACCAATATCCATAACATCAGATTGCTGCAAAATTCTTGAACATATTCTCCGTTTGAATATAACAAATTTCCTTGAGACAGAAAAGCTTCTGTCCAGGAATCAGCACGGCTTTAGAAAGCATTGCTGATGCGAAACTCAGATTGCCTTTTTCTCACACGATTTCCTGTGAACAATGGATGAAGGGCATCAGGCACATTCCATATCCCTAAATTTATGAAAGACATTTGACTTGGTGCCAGACTATTAACACGGGCGCAAGCACATGGAATAGGTTCCCAGATATGTGAGTGGCTTGAAGAGTCCTGAAATAACACAACCCAGTATGTTGTCCTAGATCCCAAGTGTTCATAAGAGGCCAAAGTATCATCAGGAGAGTCCCCAGGGAAGTGTGATAGGACTGCAGCTACTATCTATACACATAAATGATATGGTGGACAGGGCAAACAATAATCTGCAGCTGTTTGCAGATGATGTTGTGTGTTGAGGAGGGTGTCATCATTGAGTGACTGTAGGAGGATACAAGATGACTTAGACAACATTTCTAGTTTCTGTGAAGAATGGCAGCTAGCTCTAAATATAGAAAAATGTAAGTCAATGCAGATGAGTAGGAAAACCAAACCTGTCATGTTTGATTACAGGATTAGTAGTGTGCTGCCTGACACAGTCATGTCTATTAAATTTCTAAGTTTAACATTGCAAAGTGATATGAAGTGGAATGAGCATGGAGGGATTGTAGTAGGGAAGGCAAATGGTCAAATTTGATTTATTGGGTGAGTTTTGGTGAAGTGAAGATCATCTGCAAAGGAGACAATGTATAAAACACTTCTGTTATCTAAAACTTTGAACATAGCTGCTAAGGTTCAGTGACTGTGTCAGAATTATATTAGAACAAATAAGCCCTCGGTCACAAATATAAGTCAAATTGACCAGGTTTCGACGCTACTGTTTTAGAACAGTTAGTCTAATTCTGAAGACGACGCTCATAGTTGCGTCGAAACCTGGTCAGTTTGGGCTTAATATTTGTGACCGAGGGCTTATTTGTTCTAATATAATTCTGTTATCTATTCTCGACTACTGCTTAAGTGTTTAAGATCTGCAGCAGGTCAATTAGCAAGACATGGAAGCAATTCAGAGGCAGACTGCTAGATTTATTACTAGTAGGTTTGAATAACAAATCAATATTATGCAGATTCTTCAGAAACCAAATGGCAGTCCGAAGGCAACATTCTTTTTGAGGAATTCTGTTGAGAAGGTTTAGAGACCCAGCATTTGAAGCTGACTGTAGAATGATTCTACTGCCACCAGTGTACATCTGGAGTAAGGACCACGAAGATATGAGATGAGAAATTAGGGCTCATACATTGTTTTTCCACCACTGTATTTGAGAGTGTAAAAGGTGTTGCTATAGATACAATTCTGACTTGGCTGCATCCAAATTTCATCTGTTTCCAAAATGTAATGAACACTTTTGATAATTTCACTTCAATGATAATGCAGTGGTGAGGTTATGGCTCCATCAACAAAGTCAAACATCCTATAATGATGGTGTCAACAAACTGGTCTCTTGTTGAGATAAAAGTGTTCATCGACAGGGTGACTGTGTTGAGAAATAAATTTATAGACATGTGGAATAAAGATGTAGAGTGTTAATAATGTTTGTTTTATTTAAAATGCTTTAAGAGTTTTCACATAAAAATTTCAGAGGTGTTACTTTTCAGTATTCCCTCCTATAGTTTTTCTTGTAAATTTTTTCCTATGTTGCCATATTTGAGACAATGGTAACCTGTTTAATGCACAGCCCCTATAAATGAATAGTAGTTCTGTATGTTAAGGCTGAGGAAGTGTATAGATGACCTTTTATGGGGATAATTACAGGTATTAATACAACAGTTACACGAATTTTATGAAATCAGATGTTACTGTTAACTGTGTATCTTGCATTTTTTTCCAGACACATTTTATGTAACTGCGGCATCTGTAAATATTGCGTCATCCATTTCATCAAAATCACATCTAGGAAAACCACTAGGAAAAATTGGAACAGAAGACTGGGCTGCGGTAGTTCAGAGTGGTATCAGCATTTTAGGTATGTACACTTTATTTATCATCCGATTATGCTTTCTTGGATGATACTGAAATGCTGAAATGTAAACAGGGGCAAGAGGACTTCCAGGCATAATAGCAAAGGACATAATGCTTAACCTTAACCTTTTGGAAACTGAAAATAGTTTCTGCATGGGAAATTGAGTTTGTAGGGAAATGGAAATCATAATGAATGAAAAAGAGTATCGATATAGACAGAAGGAAATTCACCCCAAATCCTTTGAAAGGGCTGGCAGTCATAATTGGATCAGAATAATGAAGGCCTAACAGTTGAACATGAAAGGGAGCAATATAATCAGTTTACCATTACCCATGTTCACAATATGGCTGTGATAGCTACAATTATGTGATTCCATAGTACTTATATTTACATGCAGCCTTATTAATGTGCATTTTTGAGTTAGCTTTTTAATATTATAATACCCTTAGCACTTTCGTGCATACCTTAACTGCTAGTGTCACGTATTGCATTGCTTAAATTAAACATTACATAGAGGGAAACAAAGAAAACAAATTGTAACCATTCAGTTTAGTTGTTAAAAAATGACATAATTCCTCCAGCCATATTCAGGTGTCGGTTTTATTGGCAACTAGTTTCGATGTTGTTACAACATAATCTTCAGGCCCTAAATGCAACATACCATACACAAACAACCAATGCAACTACAGTAATTTATGAGTTATTGTGCAAAACAATTCTATTATAACCATTTTACATAATGGCTAATTTTAATGAAACTAATTAAATTTTTGGTCATTTCCATTAAAATGCCATCACTCTGGACATTAGCCATTTACATGGTATCACTAAATACAAATGAAGCTGTATATGGACAATCGTTTTATTATTGGTTAATATCAAGTATTAAAAAGTGGGAGTATAAAAGCTTAAGTGACAAGCCATTATTGTAATGGATAATAATATAGGCATGGAACATTGTAAATTATTATTAATTTTTTTTAAAATAATGAACTATAAAGAGGAGGACATATGTATTGCCAATCAGACATATGTTCGGTAAACTTCATTGTTTACTAGTAGTGAACGGTGGGCAAGGTAGGTTGTTTTGCATAATAACTCGTAAATCGCTGTTGTTGCATTCGTTGTTTATGTATGATATGTTGTATTTAGGGCCTGAAGATAATATTGTAACAACATTGAAACCAGTTGCCAATAAAACCAACACCTTAATACAGCTGGAGGAATTATGTCATTTTTTAACACATATTATACCAGCTGATGTCCCAAGTTTTAATTATGGATATACGAAGATTCAGTTTAGTTACCAGTTGCAAGTGCTATGGGCAAATGACTATGGTAACCAGCACATGAAATAGTAGCGGAATGTGATGACAGAGAAAAGAAATAAAAGACATGGCCAGCCTCATTAAGTAATTGGATATTACTGTGACGGATGTTATGTAAACATGTAAACAAGTAAGCGGCAGTTACTTAGTTATTCCCATGTAAGTGTACATGCAAGTCCTGATTGCCTACTCTTGGTCTCCTGGTTCAGGTTTGACACTGACTTTTACTTTCGTTCGTTAGTTAAAAATGTTTCTACTGTGTTTTTCCCCTAGTAAGAAACTGTTTATTAGTTCTGAAAGGGAGTGTATATTCTTGGTTCATTAACTGGATAATGGAAAATCTTGCTTGGAATATAAATACTAGAAGGAGTAAAAGTAGCAAATATTTACACACTTGAATTGTAGGGCAATCAATGAAAGACTGAAAGCATTGCAAAGCTTTAAGATATGTCTTTCTTCTGAGCTTCTTGCGCACACAATACTCTTGATGGATTGCATTGTACATTGGCAGATGACTAGGGGAGAGAAGCAGCAAGGGAACAGACTAGGAATGTGGCACAAGTGGGCTCACGCCATGTAGGCACAGGGAATTGCATCACCATGAAGTAGATGAGTAGATTGGAAATGGGGGAAGATGGGAAAAGGGGCGGGGGCTGAGAACTTGGAGGGAGTAAGGGAGAAAAGAAAATGGACAGACAGAGAGGGGGAAGAAGAAGATGGACACAGGGGGAGAAGGATATGAACAGGGAGAGGGAAGAGGAGGAGATTGATAGAGAGAGGGGAAGGAGTAGATGCACAGAGAGAGGAGGAAGAAGGGGATGGAAAAAGAGATGGAGAGGAGAAGATAGAATTAGGGGGTGAAGGGAGGAGGTAAACAGAGGGGGAAGGAACATATGGACAGAGGGTGGACACAGGGGGAGAAGGATATGGACAGGGAGAGGAGGAGATTGATAGAGAGAGGGGAAGGAGTAGACGCACAGAGATAGGAGGAAGAAGGAGATGGAAAAAGAGATGGAGAGGAGAAGATAGAATTAGAGGGTGAAGGGAGGAGATGAACGGAGGGGGAAGGAGCATATGGACAGAGGGTGAATTTATAAATATTTAGGTTGAACAGAAAACCTCAAAAATGACTTACAAGATTTGGGGCTTACAGTCAAGTTTCTAGCTGTCTTTGCTAGGTGTCAAGCACAAGCCATGTTTCCTCACTGTTTCGACCATAAACTGTGAGTGGCACAACTGTGAGTGGTACACACAATATGCTTAGCAGTTGTATCATATTGCCAAGCTTTTTTCAAAAAAAAAGAAAAAAAAAGAAAAAGAAAAAAAGAAAAGAAAAGAGTGCCATAAGTAAAGTGCGTAAGTGCATGTTGAAGATATTTTTTGGGTTCCGTATCTCATTCGATAAGAATGGAACACTTACAGATTCGCTTTATTGTCCCTCTGTCTGTCTGTCTGTCTGTCCAACTACTAAAAACCGTTTCTCTCAGGAATGTTGAAATCTATGCCACACACTAAAGTGTATGGTCCCTCAGTGATGTAAAAAATTAAAGTTTCTAAGTCAGGGCAGTTAAAAGATACAGCCATTTATGTCACATATTTTGATATAACCTCACTCACCAAAACCTGTAGGGGACTCCCCTTGGCCTAGTATCATGAAACTAGGCAAGAAAAAAAAAGTTTCACAATAGAAGTAAAACAAAAAATCTGAAAGGTGTTGATTTGTAATTATACAAAATGAAAAAAATTGGTTTTCATTATTTATCTGACTGTTTGTCTATCAGTATGAAGACCCATATTCTTCACGCATGGGTAGACATTTAAAGTCGAAATTTATATCACATGCTATTGCCTACAATCCCTTGGCAGTGTAAAAAGTTAAGCTTCTAAGTCAATGCAGTCAAAAGATATGGTCATTAATATCACATATTTTGATACCTGCAAACTCCCTTATTAAACTCTGTAAGGTACTTGCCATTGACCTTGAACCATGATTTTTGGCAAGAAGTTAGGTTTCATAGTACAAGTAAATGAAGGGAAAAAACCAGGATATTGTTAATTTGTAATTATATCAAACTAAGGAAACTGTCCTTTTGTCATTTGTTATCTAACTTCAAACTTAAAATTACTCATCAAACCAGCCTTGCACATTTACTGTGATATGCATGAGGAAAAATACACAAATATTTGCTGCGGACAATGCCAACACAATTTAATGAATAATGACACCTAAAATATGTTCTTACCTATCAAATACCTTTATTTTTCTGTGACTAACCATGATATGACTTTTGCAGCTCATTTTAGAACCTCCAACATGCTTTAAACATGATAAAAAATAAACCTGAACTGTACAATCGCTATAGGCAGGACTGTAGTAGTAGACTTTCCACATTTATATTAATCAGTAGTTCAGGAACTGTGCTCTGTGACTTCTTCCATGGTTTCACCAGGTATAGCAAATCTTAAGAAATAGCAATACTATTGTATGTATATCTTTATGTAGTTTACAAATGTTTGCATTGACACTGTGTATTCTAACTTCACATTAAGGTCAACAGTCACTTCATGGCAATGGTTTTCTTATGAAAGGTAACATGCATCTGTAATGCCCTTCCCATCTCTACCAGTAAATCTAGTTTTTCTTTCACAAAATGTTTAGAATTTGAAGTTTTCTGATGATAACTGTATATTTTCTTGTCACTTTATACAGCAGTTTGAGATATCCTAAGTCAGTTTGTGTTCAGTACCATTGCACTGACTGAGTTTTAGCAGCCCATAGAGGTTGAAAGATTCATTAAGTTAGAATTTGATCAGCAGTGTGGCCCTCATGTGTGTAAGACTTCTAGACTTAAATATCGATATATATGTTCATTACTGTTCTAGCATCTAATTTACCTCTGGAAATTCACAACCTAATATTATCATGAAAATATTTTATAATTAGAGGCAAGAATAAAAATGATGAAAATCTGTGTAGCAGTTGTAACTGCAGTACATATTCTGTTGTTATGGTATTATTGTTGGTGCCAGTAAGACCTTTGAATATCTGCTTGATAAATAAGCAAACTTTAAATTTTGCTGTCTTATTTTTGCGATCAACAGGGCGTGAAGGCCATAACTTAAATTTGCTGATATTGCCAGAGGTGCTGCAAACCATAGCAAGTTCTGATCGTATTTTGTCAGCTCCCTGCGGTTCACTTGTTCTGGCTGGTCAAGCAGGAATTGGCCGAAGAGCTACCATTCAAATTTTGTCTGCACTGCATGGTGTTAAATTAATAATACCAAATATGACAAAGCAGTATGACCACAAAAACTTTTGTAATGATTTGAAGGAGGTATGTGTTATCTTTTTAAGATATTTGTTAACTGCATGTCAGAATATCAACAATGTAGGTAAAGATAGATTGCTATTTACCGTAAAGATGACATGTTAAGGTGCAGACAGGTGACATTTTACTCATAAGCTTTCAGCCATAGCCTTCATCACAAAAAGAAAGAGAAACACACACCATTCATTCACATACGCAAGCATGCCTCATGCACACATGACTGTCAACACTGGCGGCTTGGATCAGAATGCTGGTCTGAGCTGCCGGAGTTGGCAGTTGTGTGTGTGAGGTGTGCTTGCTAGGGTGAATGAATTGTGTGTTTTTCTATTTCTTTTTGTGATGAAGGATACGGCTGAATTGATAAATGGGTGTTATTATTTGCAAGTAACTTCCTTAATAAACTTTTCTATGTGAAATATATATGAGAGTCTGTGATAACTGTTGTATGTAAGAGTAAACTTTTAAATCTTTCTGGGCTCGTATATAGGAGGATCTGCTGTAAACACATTATAATATACTGATGCAGTTGCCCCTGAAGTTTTGTCCATATGATAGAATACATGAGGAGACTTTTTTCTGCATCAGTTTAACATCTCACTACCAGTTGAAACAAACACATATAGGAAAATCCAACACTGTTTGGCAGATTCAGTGTGAGTTCTTTTTATGAAAACTTGCACCTCTTCATCAGAAACAGGTTATATCCCATTAATACAATTTGCTTTCTTTGATTCACTAATGTTTTGTGAAATAAGGAATGTTTTTCTTCTTCTTTCGAGTAAATGCATTATAATAAATTTGCATTGTACACTAGTGAAACGTAGAAATATTTTATGGTAATCAGCTGTCATCACACTCTAGACACCATTTTACATACTTATGAATTTTAGCTCATGTTTTACATCATATATATTCTGTAATGAAGTCTATTGTAAACATCTGATCACATTTCAAAAGGATTTATCACTTTCCTGATTACAAAACCAGTCAAAAAAGTAACAATCTCTGCTGTCAGTTATTTAGTTATACTTAATCACAAATACACTGCTGTGCAATATGTAAGGATGAATGCACCTTTCAAATGATGTGTCACTGCCAAGTAGCATGATGTGATGATATGTGGACCATAGAGAACTACTACAGTATAGTACAGAAGGTAACTGATATAAATATGCAATGAGGCAAACAGAAATGACACTTTTATTCAAAGGCAATAATTACACTTATGTCACCATGATTTATAATGGGCCCCTGGATGTTAGAAAAGGTGGGACATGGTTGTTAATATTGTGTGTAATTAACATGGACAGCAATGCATACTTTGCAACATGCTCCCTTGCTGGCCATGATGTTGGCAAGAAGTTCCCATGATGGGGCATTCCATTCTTCCACCAGTGCAGTTGACAAGTGCTGGATGATCCTTGGCACATGTGAGCGTAATGAAATATGTCTCCCCAATGCATTCCACATGTGCTCAATGGGATTTAACATGGAGGAGCGGGCTGATTAGTCTATTCATCAAATATCCTTTCATTCCAGACAATGGAAAATCCAGGATGGAATGTAACAATACAAGAGAAGGAAAGTTGCTACTCACCATATAGCAGAGATGCTAAGTCGCGATAGGCACAAGAAAAAGATTCACAAAATCATAGCTTTCGGCCATTAAGGCCTTTGTCAGCAGTAGACACACGCACACACACACACACACACACACACACACACACACACACACACGCAAGTGCAACTTGCACACACATCTGCAGTCTCAGAGAGTGTAGTTTCAGCTCTCTGAGACTGCAGATGTGTGTGCAAGTTGCGCTTGCGTGAGTGTGTTTGTGCATGTGCGTGTCTACTGCTGACTGCTGCCAAAGGCCTTAATGGCCGAAAGCTATGATTGTCTAAATCTCTTTATTGTGCCTATTGTGACTCAGAATCCTTTCATTCCATTCATTGATGCCTGAGTTGTTCAATATGGTTGTGTATTGTCACCAATAAAAATGAAGTCAGTATCGAATATACCCATGATAGGATGCATATGGGTAAGAGGCATAGTGCCACAGTAATATTGACCAATGAGTGTACCCTGTCCAAACATTTGCAGTTAATATATGAAGATAGTAACTGTTCTTGAAAGAACAGATACCATTGATGACTGTGCAGCTTCTCTAGAATAAATGATTTATTCTACAGAAGCTGCATGGTCATCAATGGTATCTGTTCTTTAGAGAACAGTTACTATCTCCATATATATAGTTGAAGGCTACCCAGCCATTGACCTTCGTCTGTGCAAATGCACAGAGGTTGCCCGAACTCTTATGGGAATCGTCACCTTAGTGTGCGCAAGTAATGAGTAGATGGGCAAATATCTATTAGGTACATTACATATATAGATTGTGGACAGTTGGGAATGTGGGTCTCACTGGAAGCATGCAAGGGATAAGTCCCTGCAGTCGCGCTATTCATCTGTGTCCTCAGTGGCTCAGATGGATAGAGCATCTGCCATGTAAGCAGGTAAGCAGGAGATCCTAGGTTCCAAGTCCCGGTCGGGGCACACATTTTCAGCTGTCCCCATTGAGGTATATCAACAACACCTGTCGGCAGCTGAGGGTTTGAATTAATTTTCATTTGGAGTTAAGTTTCTTTGAGTAAGAATGTCATTTCTCTTCATCCCATTGTGTATTTCTTTCAGTTACCTTGGGTACTGTATTGTAGCAGTTCTTTGTATGTGTGGTACAAGTTTCACTGAGCTATGTTACTTGGCTGTGACACATCACACTTAAGGTTTGCCCATCAGTGTAGTTCTGATGGAATGAACATGTAAACAAAACCTGACAACTTTGTTTTATTTGTTAATCTAAATATATTCTCACTACAGCAAACTACAGGAAACATGTCTCTGCTTAACACAGTTTATATCACTCTTTGGACACAGTTAGGTCCCTCTCTACTCTAACGGTAAAGTCACATGTTAATATAAAACTTAACATTCTTTGAGTGATGCAGTCACATTCATTCACCAATGAATTGCTTGTACTTATTATTCCCATCATGAAAGAATTCTTAGGTGGTGTCAAAAGAATTATACTGGGTGTTTCTCCTAAGAGTCATTAGGCACACTTTATCTGGTGTTTCAGCAGATATGTGCAATTTTGTTTCTGCGACATGTAGCTAGTGTCAACTGAAACAAATCCAGCATTGATGGAATGATGCAGTTTGTTTCCTGTTTCAAACAAAATAATTTTTGAATTGGAGTTCTACATGCCCATTCAATAGAATACTACTAGTTTAGTTTACTATGATATTAATTTTACAACAGGAACAGTAAAAACATAGAGTAACTAGTAATCTAGCAGTGACTGAACAGCATGATTCCACATAGCAGTAACAGTTAGTGCTGACCAGGATTGTGCTGTCATTGTTGGAGTACTCATTAATTCTCAGGTTTTACTTTCCCTGTTAATGCATGTGGTATAACGAATATCACACTAGAATAATTTTGGACTGCTCCATCAAATGGGAATGTAAAATTCCACTTTAAAAATAAGTTTGTTTGTAACGGGAAACAAACCAATGTTTTCCATTAACACTGGGCATCACATGAAAGGTATAATGGCCAGCATTTGTTTGGGCTGACTTCAGCTACACAAAGCAGAAACAAAATTCCAAATATCTGCTGCAACACCAGAGAAAATATGCCTGATGACTCTTAGGAGAGACATCCTGTATATGCTTTTATATTAAAGATAAAAAAATGTTTTAAAATTGGTTAGAGGCATCTTAAAAATGTACTTTTGACTTCTAGAAACTATGCTTCAGTTTTAAAAACTGATCAAAATTGTAAAATTATTTTGATAACATTAACCACTACCTTCCTATATAGTTACAGCTCTTTTCCATATACCCCAAATTTACCCGTTCATATTTGTGCTTTTGTATTGTATAATAATTTTTACAACTATAAATTGAAATATAATGCTGATCATTTATGCTATCCACACTGTAGTAAAAGACATCATTTATTTTTGTGAGTTTTCTGGTCCTCTTTGCAAAGTTCACAGCATTATTTTCAGTTCATCCATGAATATTTTTATCTTACTTGTAACAGATATGAAACAGCAAGCACCCAACATTCAGCCAAGAAAAACTTTGGCACACTGCTATCTGGTAAGAGATATGATGTCATGCAGTTTAAAGTAAACACTGAGCTTTGTACTAAGGGGATGTTCTTCATCTGCAGGGATGAACGTGCCCTTGTACACAGTTTGACAGTGAATTTAAAAAAAAGAATATACCTTATACAGAAGTTAATCCAGTTGTTTCAGCAAAGTTGATTTTAACATGGCTGTTGTCATGAGCCAGCCCACCTGAAATGGGACGGACTGTGCTAGTGGTAGGATTGAATCTGCTCCTACTGTCCACAATGACAATTCTGTCGTCTTGAAACTCCGTGACTACATGTTAACAGTATGGAGTCAGAACCAAGCCATGCAGTTTTTATCTCTTCAGAAATTCTATAGTTAATCTTAAGTCCATTTTATTTACTTTTTTATGCTGAAAACTGTACCATATATATGTTTTGCTGCAACAGTGTCACTGCTTTCAATACTGGGATGACCGTAAAAGCAGCTGATCATCTGTACGAACATCGGCTACCATTATGTGGTAAAAGGCAAACGCCCTAGTTTGCAGAAAATACTTCTCATCACACTGCAGCCATCTTCTTCTCTTGTTGGTATTTAATTGTTTTTGCTGTCTTCATTCGACAAAAGTTACTGACTGCGTGGAAAAGGAAGATGATGCATAACCATATACACAGTTGATTCAGTGGTGATACAACATACCTACAATCTGCATTGTTATTTCTATGCTGCATCAACTTAATGACATTCATAGATACGCAACAAGTATCCTTTAGTTTTATACCAAATCTCTACAATTTATTTTTCTACTGCCTGGAATATAATCTGTAGTTCTTGCTGCTTTAAGCATTGCAATTTCTGGAATTAACTTGGCTATACAAGTGTAAAAGAGGCAGCAGAAACATGTTATATTGCCATAATGTTTATAAATTTTAAACATGAAAATTTATAACTTTGTGATGTGCTTCAATTGACTGATCCAGACCAAAAATTTTAACGCAAGAAGTCGTTATCATTGCAGTAATATAGAAATCATACTAAATATGCATAACTTTGAATAATAAATACCCCAGTGTCCTAGAGTGTGAGGTATTTTCTGACATTCAAATAAAACTATATACATATGGCTTCAGTTTGTATTTGAAGTTTAATAAGGATTTCGAAAATTTTCTGAATGCAAGATGTACAGAAGTTGTCCAAAAAACAGTCAAACCACCAGTGACTCAGTGGGCTCAAGTGCCCATGTATTCATATATTCCAGTAATCATATTGTTGAATTTACAGTTTTTAAGAAGTTACAATTAAAGAACTTTACATCATACGGATTGCATTCGGATTTGGTGTCAAAATGTCCAGTTTACATAAACTGATAACTGAGAATAGTAAAATAATAAAACTTTTGATATTTACTTCTGAAAAATAGCAATCAATGTTCATGGCTACAACAACATTAAAATATTTTGTCTTAATTACTTATGTAATTACTGGATGACAAATTTTTAATAATATCTGAATTACAGTTTATCATTAAATAGCTATGTTTAGTGTAAAAGTGTAAAAGGCAATGTCTAAAATTATACTTTTAACAGTATATACTAGTCTGGTTACAATTCATTTGACCTTACTTTTTACATATATGATTAAATATCATGTGAATTGCAACGAGTTGTGACATTTTCACAAGTAACCACCACATGTAATTGGACAAAAACATAACAAGGGATGGATCATTTTTTATTGTAACTGTGGCATCGGTCACTTCATTATGATTTCTCTTAGTCTTCTGCATTAGTGTTTATAGGAGAAAACTTCAATTTGAGTGTAGTATTTTAATTCCAGAAATTGTAGTTTTACATAGACAATATTGGAAAAATACATATCATAAATGTTTTAGAGAGGTAACTGTTAATAATGTTGCAGGTAATGCATATGGCTGGTGTGAGTGGGGAACAGGTGTTCCTATTACTTGAAGATTGCCATATACAGATGACAGCTCTACTCAATATGGTCAATACACTACTTCTTTCAGGAGAGGTGCTGTCACATATTTATATACTTTTTATGTAGTGTACATTGTATGACTTATATTTGTACACAGCATTCAAATAACTATAGTACATATCCTGCAGCAAATTAATTTTATACATTTTTTCATAACAAGAGACTCCTTCTCAAAACCTAACACACTGATAGATAGATTTTTATCAACTGTGAAGTGTTGTATTAAACTGCTGAAGAACAACTTAACAAAAAAATTTCTTGAAGTAAGCTTCCGTGCCTTATAAAAGTGTCAAGAAAAATGTCTGTCATTGGACCAGTAACTAAAGTTTGTTGCTATTCAGAATGATCCTCAATAATATAAGTTCACATTTACAGTTATTGTAGTTTGCATCACATTGGATGGGAGCCCACTTTTCAGCCATTCTGGGCATCTCCTTTTTTTAACTGCTGGCATCCTGTGAGGTTCATTTTCTTTTTGTATACCTAGGTGTGAGTCATCACTAGTTGGTGATAACTGTTCTTTGCAAGGTGGCACTGTTCTCATACTTTGTAGCAATACAGTTTCATTCGAGAGGGACTGAATCATTCATTACTACTGAACTGTCATTGATACTTTTTGGTAGTGGTATAGCTGTAAAAGTGTATCAGTTAATGAGCTAGTGTAAACAAATACCACATTACACCAATAAATGTAAAGTGCTTCACAAGCAGGAGAGGGGGGGGGGGGGGGGAGGGGATTATTTACCACATTTATAAAATATGGAAATGGAAGCTTTCTTAGTGAACTTCACTGATAAAATCTTCTGGGGATATCAGCCAAGTGGCAGTGTTATATTGTGGCAAAGTTTCAACAAATTTCCTGCTTGTCATCTTCAGGTAAAGTGTTGAGTTCCTGTGCTGTTTAGGCATCAAGTCCTGGTGTTCTCTGTCCATTCTGAACATTGCTTCCACCACCAAGACTGGACCATTCTTGATGGATTTTTGCTGTCACCAAATCCTGTGCATATCTTAGTTGAAATTCATCGTCCACATACATTTCCACTGCCGCTTTGAGTAGAAAGTTTCATGAACTGTTTTTGCAGCATAGCATCTTTACTTGTCCAAAACCAAAATTGTGGAATGTGTGGATGATGTGCTCTGCTACTTCATCTGACTGATGTACTGGATACCACATTCATCTGTGATACTGCACATGCCGTCTGTCCATAATCTGATATCTTGAGAAGATTCCATCCTTGTTGGTAACCTTCTTAAATGTGTATCTGAAAGGGGGCTCCCATTGCTAACATTTTGAACACACATGAAGGATCTCAAACTGGCTGTGGTGTCACTAGGAGAGATGTACAGTGGAGTGTAAATGGAAGTGTCACAACTGTAGAAATGTTAGGAACACTTTGTTTCATAGCAGCTGGCAAACTCCCAAATCACAAGACGTCTACAGCATGAAGGGAGATTTGACAAGGATGTTTTAAGTGGCTCTGTGTCTAAGTTGTATGTTAATGGCGAGTATCTGGCATTACCTAAAACTTTTAGAATGTTGCATAAGTGCAGAAGGAAACTGACCTTAAGGATAGTGCATCATGAATGACAAGATTCTTAGATGATATTGATTTTGACTACATGAAATGTAATGATGGAAGAAAATTTTCAGTGTAATCAGTGTAATGAAGGAGCTAGTTGAAGTGCAAACCACATCTCCCCCCCCCCCCCCCCCCCCCCCCCCCCCACTCCCTGCCTCGCCAAAAAATATTGTAATTAGATGTGGTTCAGACATGTATTACCTTGATGAAATATGGGTGAATCAGAATCATTCTAGAAAAACCTTATGATGAGAGATTTCCCCGACCCCCTGGAACAAATTTGTATTTAGAAGTTAGAAAAAATACAATACCTACCATTTACAAATGAGTGATTTTAATGCCAAGAAATGGTCCACTGAATAGAAAATCTTAGAAATATTGTTCATAGTTAGTCATTTTGATTTACACAATGCCAGCCAGATATCATTCAGCTGTTACAGTGTGACGGAAATGCCAAACAAGCTTATATTATGTATGATCTGCCTTAAAAATAAAAAAAATAAAAATGATTGCACTATAGGCCAGGCACATGCCAAACTCCTGCAGTTAATTAATTTAAACAAATCACTAGCGAAAACATACAAATTTGACCTAGTTTTATGTGAATGTTGCCACACAATTTTGCTTTTGACAGCATAACACCTCTAATACAATCCGTTTAAGTTAATTTGGGCACTGGGTAAACAGTTATGTGGCTGAAAGATGGGGTGGAGAGGGGGCGGGGGGTTACGAAGATAGCAGACATTGAATTGCTTGTGTGTGATGATGGAACAAACAATAATAATGAGGTTCTGAATAGAATTGGAGGGAAAAGATATTTGTGGTATAACTTGACTAAAAGATGGGACCAATTGACAAAACACATTCTGAGACATCAAGAGATCACCAGGGCGGAGGGGGGGGGGGGGGGGGGAAGAAGGATTACAGAGGAAGAAAAAGAGATGGGTTGCTGTAATTATTCAGAGATCAAGATGCTTGCACAGGATCAAGGAGCATGGAAAGCTGCATCAAACCAGTCTTTGGACTGAATACCACAACAATAACAACAGTACAACATCTGCAGCAACACAGAATAACAGTGTGGGGTGTGATCCCCTCTCTCTTCTGCAATTAATAAGCAAACGTGATCTCCTCTGCCCTTCCCTATCATCTCCCCTATCATCTCCCTGTCTATAGAGAGCTGCCTTCTGAGGTGATGCCCAATATAATACATGTTTGATAGTTATTAATACTCATAGATTTTTTCTCAACAAGTATAATTTTCATTCCACTTAACTGTGTTCGTGAACTGTTGATGACTGTGGTTCACAGAACCACACTTATACTGTACAATTTTTTGACCAAGTTGGACAGATCTATTGGTAAATTTTTCCCAAACAAGTTGTTGATCTTATGGTCTTTTGTCCAAAGGCTGGTGTGATGTTGCTCTCCATGCCGCTATACCCTCTGCAAGCCTCTTCATATCTGGATAACTATGCCAACTTACATCCTTCTGAATCTTCTTACTGTATTCATTTCTTGGTCTCCTTCTACAACCCCCCCCCCCCCTCCCCCCTCAACATCTCTCCGATACTAAACTGTGGTCCCTTGATGTCTCAGAATATGTCCTATCAATCGATCCCTTCTTCTAGTCAGGTTGTGCCACAATTTTCTTTTCTCCTCAATTCTGTTCAGTTCCTCCTCATTAGTTAAGTGAACTTCCCACCTAATTTTCAGCATTCTTCTGTACCACCAAAATTAAAAAGCATTTATTTTGTTCTTGTCTGAAATGCTTATTATCCGTATTTCACTTCCTTTCCAGAGTACACTCAAGACTTTCTAATGTCTAAATTTATACTCACTGTTAACAAATTTCAACTCTTCTTTAAAATGCTTTTCTTGCCATTGTCAGTCTACACTTTCTGTCCCCTCTACTTCAGTCATCATCCATTATTTTACTACCCAAGTAGCAAAACTCATCTACTACTTTTAGTGTCTCATTTCCTAATCCAATTATCTCACCATCATGTGATTGAATTCGGATGCATTCCATCACACTTGCATTTCTTTTTTAATGTTCATCTTATAGCCTTCTTTCAAGACATTCCATTCTGTTCATCTATGCTTCCAACTTTTTTGCTGTCTCTAATGGTATTATGATGTCACTGGAAAATATCGGAGCATACTTATTCAGATATGAAGAGGCTTGCAGAGGGTATATCAGCATGGAGAGCAACATCACACCAGTATTTGGACAAAAGACTATAAGATCAACAACTTGTTTGGGAAAAAGTTACCAATAGAATTTTCATCCCACTTAACTGTGTTCCTGAACTGTTGATGATTGTGGTTCACAGAAGCACACTTATATTGTACAATTTTTTAATTCCAAATTTTTCTTTGGTTTCCTTTACTGCTTCCTCAATGTGGATACTGAATAACATCAGAGTAGGCTACAACCCTGTCTCACTCCTTCTCAGCCACTACTTTTTGCTCCCTGTATTTTACCACTTCTACAATTTAAATCTGAAATATTGTATTCCAGTTAACATTGTTGGAAGCTTTCTCTAAGCCTACAGAAGCTATATACATAGGGTTCCCTTTCTGTAAACTGTTTTTTAAGATCTGTTGTAGGGTCATTACTACCTTGCATGTTCTTACATTTTCACAGAACCCAAACTCATCTTCCCTGAGGGTCGTTTCTATTAGTTCTATTCATCTGTAAATGATTTGTGTCAGCATTTTGCAATCATGACTTATTAAACTGACAGTTTGCTAATATTCACACCTGTCAGCACCTGCCTGTTTTTGAAATTGGAATTGTTATACCAGTACCCAGTTTTTAGCTAATATAATGTGATGTAATGAGAAAGCTGCTGTAAAGCATTGCATTAACAGCTGGGGGTTGGTAGCCACAAATGTGGCGATATGTGGGTCAGAATACACGTAAGGGGGATTGTGAGACAGGGCTAGCTGTACTCAGTGGAAAACTGCATCACACAGCGATAATGAACATAGAAGGTGGGCTAATGTCACTGCACCAGGTCAAGTCTCTTGTTATGGGCAATGTGACTAGGGGCCAGGTTTTAGCTCCAGAGAGATATAAGTGTCTGGATTTTTAGGCAGAAGGGATTCTCTCATAGTCAGACTCCAGCAGCATCATCACGGTGCCAAGGGCCTTGCCACCCATTGAGATTACTGGACATCACCAGCACCAGCCTTGGGGTCACCAGCACTAAGCTCAATATGGGGCCTTGCCAATCTGCCGTCCATGCCTACTGCCACCAGCACTGAGTTCCTAGTGGGACTTAGTGCCTCAGCACCACCCACTGTCCGACTCCTGCCAGAGGGTAACAAATTGAAGACCCTGCACAGCTGTCTCCAAGCACTGCCTTGATAAACACATGTGGAGCAAGGGTTTGCCAGGGTTCCAAGCTGTGCATGCCGTGGGTCTACCATCAGCACCACAGGGCACCTAAGCAGCACCAGGTTGAAAGCTAGTGCCCATATGTCAGCATCAGCCAGTTACAACAGATTGAGGTATTTTGTCTCGCTGAGCTGTGACATGGCATGCATTGAAATTTAATAATGGCACTCTTTACTGTCAATGGTGTCTGCATACATTGTAATTTTCTAGAACATGCTGCCCCTTGTGCTGAATCTGTAACAGTGATTTGCTTTAAATGTAACCATTTTGGACACAGACCTAGACAACGTTGAGAGTTCAAGTGGCTTATGATAAGGCAGAAGTCGGTTGGTAACACAAGTAGCTGCAGAGTTTTCTGTCTGTGTTAGTGTTGGATTATTGTTTTTGTCTTATTTGTGATTTTTTTCTGAGTTGTAATAATGAGTGTGGTGATACAATGGCAACTCAGAGACACTAGGTGTCATCTGAGATGAGGCTGTAGAGTCATTACTGAATCAGATCATCTCAGGATGTCTTTGCATTTGTAGAGGGGATCTCAAGTCATTGGATGATATAGAAGGTTGCTTGGATATAAAATATTATTGCAGATTAAAAGATTGCATTTAATGGAAGAGGTGAAGTTGTTCATATGGTATGCAGAAGTGTTATGCAGTGCAGAAACTTTCAAGTAGCTGAGACATGGGTTGGAGCAGTGATATAGGAAAAGAGACAGTGCATGATTTTTTTGTGAGCAATTGGGTATGGTGTCTAGAACGTGTGATGATGCATTAGAGGACTCTGTGGATAGAATTATGAAGCTGTATTATTCACCCTTTTGACTTATCACACAGTGAGGTTGTTGTGACTCACTGATCGTTCAAAGTGCTGCCGTACAGTTACGCGTGTCCTTTACATGCGGCGCTGTCTGCCAGCCATGCAGCAGCAGCACCACCTAAGCGGCCAGCCAGCCAGCGGCCGCTAGACTCGGACTCAGTTCGGATTTGACTGTTAAAGTGTACACACGTCTCACTTTGTTTACTTGATCTGTGACGTACATGCATCGTGTTCTCCTTGAAATATATTTGTTCAGCTTGAAGTTATAACAATTGGACTTGGCACAACGGGCAGATTGGTGCACGGGGCCCCAGCAATTGCGACCCCCACGTCTCCTGTCATTTCGACCCGTTATCATCGGGGGGACACTTCCGTCCGTACGGGAAGCCTCCTCCTCGAGACTTTACGGCCAGTCAAACAACACCTATGTACGTTAGCAATCTACAGGCCACCTCCATCAAGACATGTGCAAAAAACTTCAAAGGGGGGAAAAGTGTTGTGACTCGCCGATCTCTCAAAGTGATGCCGCGCAGTTACGTGCATCATCTTTTACATGCGGCGCTGTCTGCCAGCCATGCAGCAGCAGCGCCACCTAAGCGGCCAGCCAGCCAGCGGCCGCTAGACTCGGACTCATTTCGGATTTGACTGTTAAAGTGTACACACGTCTCACTTTGTTTACTTGATCTGTGCCTTACATGTATCGTGTCGTCCTTGAAATATATTTGCTCAACTTGAAGTTATAACAGAGGTCTGAACATAGTGATCACATAGTAGAATGAACAATAAGTACTTGATGCTTTACTGTGTGGCTTAACACTAGAAATATCAAGGAGTGTATGCACTGGGGTGCCTAAAGATCTCCATGCAGTGGTTAGATTACCTGCTGGAGTACAAGGAAATCAATAGGTTGACATGGATAAGGGACAGGAGATGTGTTTGCATCAAATGTTAAGTACTTTACTTGTGGGCATATGGGGTGTATGCAGAGGTAATGCTACCATCCATGAAGGAATGCCACTTTGCCATGGAAGAAGTCAATTCTTTACGTCATACCATTATTGAGGATGGCGTGAAAACTGATCCTGGATTAGTAAAAGAAGTACAGTATTTTGTGGAACCAGGAATAATCAAGAAGTTACAAACTTTTTTGGATCTCACAAATTATTGTAGGCAGTTTTGTGAGAACTGCAGATATAGCATGGTCATGTATAAAGCTGTTGAAAAAGGGTTTTTTGTTTGTATGATCAGAGGAATGGCAAGAAGTGTTTGTCGAAATGAAAAAGGTGTTAAAATCAAGTCTGGTTTTGATTTTTCCAGAGTTTCAGAAGGAGTTCATATTATCATGTGATGTGTTGAATTATGCTCTTGGTTTAAGTCAGGAGGTCAATGGTCAGGTATGTCCTGTTGCTTTTGCATTGAGACAGTTGAATGGAACAGAAGGGAATTACTCTGCATTGGAGAAGAGATGTGTAGCTTGATGCATGGAGTAACAGACTCCCAGTGTTACCTGTGTGATAAAAATTTCAAGGTAGTGGTGGACCATGCTGCTTTGAAGTGGTTACTAGATTTGAAGGACCCATCCAGTAGATTGAGAAGATGGGCAATAAAACTCAGTGAATTTTAGTGTGAAGTAATCTGCAAACCAGGGAAAAACATAAAAATGCAGATGGATTGAGCAGGAAGATATTGTTAATACAAGCACTAGGTCAGGACCTTAAGGGAAGGCAGGCTGCAATAGCAATTAAATGTGCATTATGGATTTGTTGTGACACTGCCATGACATTTAACAGTGCCGCCACGACAGTACGCGCAAACGGCGATAGAGGCGCTCCGCAACTCGGCTGAACGCGGGAGTGCCACCTAGCTACGAACGGTGCCGGCCGCATGTCACGGCACGGCAGTCGAATGAGCGTTAATCTCAAATCGAAAAGGAGGTGCTCGCTATCATTTATGCTCTAAAAAAGTTCAGCGTTTTTTTGTATGGTTCTCAGTTTCACCTCATCACCGACCACAAGCCGCTGGTCTCTCTGTTCAGCCCATCGGCGTTGCTTCTGGATAAGGCAGCTCACCGCCTGCAATGTTGGGCCTTATACTTGTCTCGTTTTCACTATGAGATTCACTATCGCCCCATGGCCCAGCACGCCAACGCTGATGCATTGTCGCGATTGCCGATGGCCCCGACCCGGTTTTCGATCGTGATGAACTACTCTGTTTCCACATTGATGAGGAAGAACGTCATGCGGTCGAGGGTTTTCCACTTACAGGTTCGCAGGTCACATCGGCTACTGCGCGGGACCCGGTCCTGCGTCAGGTGATCGGTTTTGTTCAACGGGGTTGGCCGGACAGGACCAAGGGCCGGGCATCGGATCCCCTTCACAACTACCATGCCTTGCACCTTCGTCTGTCTGTTCATGATGGTGTTGTTCTTCTGGCCATGGATGGCACATCTCCACGGGTCATGGTGCCAGCCTCTCTTCGCAAAGATGTTCTCAAACTGTTGCATGAAGGCCATTGGGGGATTTCTCGGACTAAGTCCCTGGCCCGCAGGCACGTTTATGGGCCCGGTATTGATTCGGACATCGCCCACATGGTTGCTACGTGTGGTCAGTGTGCTCGACAACTGGCTGCACCTCGTACAATGCCCTCACCGGGGCGCCTGATCCGGCGCGGCCATGGGAACGGGTGCACGCTGACTTTGCCGGCCCCTTCCTCGGTACTTATTGGCTACTGTTGATTGACGCCTTCTCGAAGTTTCCATTTGTTGTTTGATGTCCGTCGCCCACCACTGCGGCGACGACGCTGGCTTTGTCCAAAATCTTTGTGCTAGAAGGTCTTCCATCCACGATCGTCACGGACAGTGGCCCTCAGTTCTCTTCGCAGGCCTTCCGTGATTTTTGTGCTTGACAAGGGATTCATCATGTTACAGCACCGCCCTTCCACCCCCAATGGATTGGGGAGGTCAAGCGCCTTGTCCACACTTTCAAAAGCCAGATGAAAAAATTCCTTAGTGATTTTTTCACAGACGACACTCTGCTGCAATTTCTTTGTTCTTATCGCTTCACGCCTCTGGGTGATCGCAGCCCTGCTGAACTCTTGTATGGCCGCCAACCGCGCACTCTACTGGACCTGCTTCACCCTGTCAGGCCTTGTGCTGTGTCCCCTAGTGCGGGAAAATACCCGGTGGGCGCCGACGTGTGGGCACAAGGGTATGGATCTCACTCTAAATGGATTCCAGGGGTGGTCAAGGCTCTTCGCGGCCGCCGGCTTTGTGAAATACGTACGGACGACGGCATGGTTGTTCGCCATTACGACCAGATGCGCCCACGAGTGGTGGCCACGCCGGTGCCACCGCCCCTTTCTTCGCCTCCACCAGCCTGAGAAGCCAGTCCTGTCGCTGCTGCCGCTCTACCATACGTGTTGATGCAGCCGACGTCGCTACCGCTTCCGAGTACGCCGGAACCGGCCCCAGTCACGACGCCGCCTTCTCCGGGACCCATCTCACTGGAGCACACCCCCAGGTCCACGACACCTATGGATGCTGCTCTGGAGTTTTCACCCATCATCTCATCCAGGAGGCACGTTCCACACACGAGCTTCTGTCCTGGACATTTTTGACCATACTCTCGTGTTTCTCCGCAGGATCTTCTCGGGGCCTCACAAGAGGCCATGGATGTCTCCGCACTGTCCATGTCTCCAAGGAAGTGAGTGTTTTTTTTTTCAAGGGGGGAAAAGTGTTGTGACAGTCCCACGACATTTAACAGTGCCGCCACGACAGTACGCGCAAACGGCGATAGAGGCACTCCGCATCTCAGCTGAGCGCGGGAGCACCACCTAACTACGAATGGCGCCGGCCGCATGTCACGGCACAGCAGTCGAATGAGAGATACTAAGTTGTTATCATGTAACCAGCTATTGTTCGTAAGTGAGTGTGTTTGAATATCCACGCAATTATTAGTGATTAAAGGTTATAATAGGATTTTTGTGTAGATAGACTAAATTAGGAGCACGTATGGTTGTGGCAGTGGTATTGTAGGAGGAAATATTATGTGAAATGCATAGTCATACCTTGTTGGGCCATGGCGATAATATGAAGTGTGTCGGACAAAATTGATAGAAGGGAAGGAAGAATGATGTTGATCAATAGTTTAAAAATTGTGTAGAGTGTAGACAGTGTGTGGATTTGAATCAAGATTAGGGGCTGTTGCAGAGGTTGACAGAATTGATAGACCTGTTAGGACCATTCAGCTGAACGCCAGCAGGTAACCATATTGTGCTGACAATAATAGACGATTTTTCTTATTATACAGAGATGCCCGACAAGCAGGCAGTCACAGTCCCACAAGCAATGGTGAATAGGTAGATACTGAAGTTTGTGGTGCCGGGTATGGTAACTACGCACCAGGTGACAAACTTCATGCCAGACAAAATTAAGAGCGAGTCAACTTCACCCTCAGGCTAATGGAGGGACAGAATGAGTTCATCAGACTGTAGAAAGGAAATATGCTTGATTATTATGTGAATGCCCACCATTCAGACTGGAACACATATTTATCCATTGTAGGGAGTGTGTACAACTCTAAAGTACACACAAGCTCAAGATAGTCACCATTCGAGCTGGTGTATAGAAAAAAGATTCCATCACCGTTAAACATGATTGGATATAAATGAGGCAGGAATAGAGCATCAGTCTGAGAATTTGGAAGACAAGTGAGCGAAATATGGAGAAAAGTACAATGAACGAATAGAAAGACATTATAGAACCAAGAAGATGCGGTGAAGTGACTGAGAATGTTACTGCAGTATGAAATAGAACAAAAGGTTAGGTTCTTGAGTCCATATAGTCTGAAGGGGAAAATGAAGAGTTTTGTGACACGGTAGCAGGGCCCCTACCAAGTGACTGAGACCATTTCACTGTAAATGTAAAGCTACAACGGCCAACACGGTCATCAATTGTGCATGTTGTGTGTCTAGAGCCATTCAGTGGTGTACCAGAGTGATTCCATGGGCAGTGGAAATGAAAGTGAGGAAAGACTCAGGGAAATAGAAATGAGGGGATGAACTACAGAAATACCTCATGCTCAGTACGCATTGAGAAAATGGAAATAATTGATATGTATTGTGTTTTTGTGGTTTTAAGTGTTTTTTCTCTGGTGTGTAGTATAGGTTGTTAATGTTGTTTCATATAAGGTTGCATGTTTTTGTTAGGGTAGGATGTATCTATAGTGTATTGAGATGTGGCATGCTTCTTAGGGGAGTGGAGGTAATACTGGTCCTCAGGTTTCCATGTGTATAAAGGGCCAGAGGAGAAGAGTGCTAGATTTGGCAGTGCTGTAAGTCATAGTCAGAGGCAGAACAGGGGCACTTTAGAGTCATCACCTGGCTGAAAGAGTTACGTTTTCCAGGCAACAAGACTTAGTGTTATCCAGTACAGATGGTCATTGAGTTTAGTGTAGCGTAGAAAATTTTTGTAGACAGAGTTCTGGAACATTTTGAACAGTCCTAGTACTGGATTTCTCTGTATGTCCTGCGCAACACAGAAGCCCTACCACCTTGGCTGTATGGATTACCCAAGATCCATAAGAACAACGTTCCACTGAGAGCGATCGTTAGCACTCCTGGATCACCGACATATAAACTGGCAAAACACTTGGCCTCTCTGCTCCAGCCACACGTGGGGAAGACCGACACATACCTTAAGGACTCAGGACATTTCATTGAGAAGCTGAAGAAACTGAAACTTGCACCAAACGACATCTTGGTCAGCTTTGATGTTGTTTCGTTATTTACGAAAGTGCCACTCAGTGACGCTCTGGAGCACATCGGTTCCATTTTTCCGCAGGACATCAGAAAACTCTTCCATGCATGTCTCACCACGAGCTATTTCACGTGGAATGGAGATTTCTACGAACAGCTGGAAGGCGTCGCCATGGGTAGTCCTCTCAGTCCAGTGGTGGCCAACTTCTTCATGGAACAATTCGAAGCACAGGCACTGGACTCGGCGACTTGCAAACCTAAGGTGTGGTACAGGTACGTCGATGATACTTTCGTGGTGTGGAGCCATGGTGAAGAACAGCTCGGTGATGTCCTAAGACACTTGAACAGCCTCCATGCCAACATAACATTTACCATGGAAGTAGAAAAGGACAAGAAACTGCCATTTCTAGATGGGCTGGTCACAAGGGACGGCAAAAACCTGGGACACAGCATGTATCGAAAACCGACACACACGGACCGATACCTGCACAAACTGTCAAACCACCACCCGAGCCAGAAAAGAGGCATGATTAGTACGCTCGTAATGAGAGCAGGACAAATATGTGAGCCGCAACACCTCAAACGAGAAATGCAACACCTGGAAACTGTCCTGAGGAGCAATGGGTACTCCAAAAATTATATTAGAAGTGTAACAGAGCCAAACACTCAGCGAAGTAAGGAACCAGGAAAAGAAGTGTCGGGTACGGCCTTTCTGCCATACATTCCCAGAGTGACGGACAGAATCGGCCGTATATTGCGCAAACATGGCGTAAAGACGATTTTCAAACCAACAAGGAAGATCAAAGAGTGTCTTAGATCGGCGAAGGTAAAAGAGACCCACTTGCAATGTTGGGAATATACCATATACCATGCACATGCGGAAAAGTTTATGTCGAAATGACTGGACGATCCATCAACACCAGGATCAAATGTAATGTATTGCGAATACATAGAAAGAAGGATCCTTTATTGTATGATTATATAATAGCGGAACAAACACTGGTAGCAGTTACTTCTGTAAAATATCTGGGAGTATGCGTGCGGAACGATTTGAAGTGGAATGATCATATAAAATTAATTGTTGGTAAGGCGGGTACCAGGTTGAGATTCATTGGGAGAGTGCTTAGAAAATGTAGTCCATCAACAAAGGAGGTGGCTTACAAAACACTCGTTTGACCTATACTTGAGTATTGCTCATCAGTGTGGGATCCGTACCAGATCGGTCTGACGAAGGAGATAGAGAAGATCCAAAGAAGAGCGGCGCGTTTCATCACAGGGTTATTTGGTAACCGTGATAGTGTTACGGAGATGTTTAATAAACTCAAGTGGCAGACTCTGCAAGAGAGGCGCTCTGCATCGCGGTGTAGCTTGCTCGCCAGGTTTCGAGAGGGTGCGTTTCTAGATGAGGTAGCGAATATATTGCTTCCCCCTACTTATACCTCCCGAGGAGATCACGAATGTAAAATTAGAGAGATTAGAGCGCGCACGGAGGCTTTCAGACAGTCGTTCTTCCCGCGAACCATACGCGACTGGAACAGGAAAGGGAGGTAATGACAGTGGCACGTAAAGTGCCCTCCGCCACACACCGTTGGGTGGCTTGCGGAGTATAAATGTAGATGTAGATGTAGATGTAGAAAGAGCATAAGCGACATTGCAGGTTGGGGCAGGTGGACAAATTGGCCGTGGGAGAGCACGCACTGAATGAGACCGACCACGTAATAAAATTCGCCGACACGGAAGTTCTGGCTGTATAGAAGCACTATCACACGCGCTTGTTCAGAGAAGCTGTAGAAATACAAAAACACGCGAACAGTTTGAACAAGAAAGAGGAAAGCCTTAAGGTCAACGGATCCTGGCTTCCCGTACTGCAGCGAACGACCGTCGCAGGTAGCAAGAGGAGAACCGCACCGGAAATGACTGTGGAGAAGCCCTCGGACGTTGGTGCACCAGGTACATATAGTCTGCGCCCGCGAGCTCGGCTCCAGTTCACCACCGGCAATGGAGGGTGAAGCATTGACAATGCCAGCCACTCGTGCTGGCAAAACGTCAGAAAAATCATTAGATGAATGTCGGCTGAAGAACCCGAGACAGAAGCCAATAGGCAGTTTGTCAAAAATAGTCGACTTATTAGCAGAAGAACCTACTGTAGAATTTTGATAACATCATGAGCATTTGCTGTAATTCAAAATTGTGTACAATGTACTTTTTGTTTTGATTATTTTGTAGTTCTCTTTTTTCTGAAACACAGCAGCTGCTCACCAAACCTAATTTTAAGTTTTCATTTCTGGTAATTGTTTCTATAATAAAGTCATGTCACCCAATACACAAATAACTTGTAACTGAAATCAGATACACTCATGGGTACAACATCTCTTATTATAATGTTGAATGCAATTAATAAAACCTATCATGTGCACACATATCCTTACAGCTCAAGATATGCTATGTACCTTAAGTATATTTCACTGTAAATATACATCTGTACATAACTGCAGTCATTTTCTATGGTTTATTCGAAGAGCATAATTCTGAGAGACTCCAAAGAAAAAATGGACCGTGGCCAGCAGCTGTACACTGGCACCTGTTGGATATAAATTTAATGCTCTTGCCTGCGACACAGAAGAAACTAAAAAATTAGCAACCTTGTATTAGTAAATCAATAATTAAAATGTTATCTAAGTCACCAGAGACTAATGCTGGTCTTCAGAGCTGAAGATCTTGTATATCATGATATATTTAATGGTGTAGTGAATGTATTGTGAAAATTACTATTTACGGATTCTGATCCACTCAACTTTGATTCTGAAAAGATATCTGAATCTCCATGTGGAAGTAGCAGCTATGACTGTGAGCACCTGGCTGAAATTATTGCATCTTAAATCTGTGATATTTTCCTATTCGGGAAATTCGTGTTGGATATTGAAACCTGTCAGGTGTGATTTCTCCTTCTGGCAGATGTGTTGAAGGGGAAGGAAGAAGGATGAAGGAAAAGGAATGTGGTGAGGTTTAGGAAATGGAGAAAATTATGGAAGAGTTGCCCAGAACTCTGGCCCAGGGGAGACTTACCAGATGGGATGGGAAGGAAAAACTGATTGTTGGGGACTGCACCAGATGTGATTTGAAAACTTGAGAGCTTAAAGGCAGAAGATAGGATAATAATCTAGACAAGGATTACTGATAAAACCAAGTGCAGTAGTTAATAAGAGCAGAAAGCAAAGTACATTACATTTATTTATTATGTGTGGTGGTGGGGGGCAGGCAGGTCACAAAACAAAAGATATAGAAAATTCGAAGGGAGTGAAGAAAGGAATAGTCACTGAACGAAAAGGTTGAGACTGAACAAAGTAACGTAAACTAATGTCAGGTGGTTGCTCCACCTGTGTAGTTCTGAGAAACTGGTGTTGGTGGGAGAACCCAGGCAGCATGTGCGGTGAAACAGGTCATGACTTTCTTGTTGTAGACCGTAGAGCATGCAGAGAGTCTCATTGGTGTAAGTAATGTGACACACACTGTCCTACTTGGACAATAGTTTTTGGTATCTGCTGCTCTTATAGCCGATTAAGGGCCTACAATTCTCATTAAGTATTCACGAGAGTATTTAAATTCCATTGTCTTATTTTATTTCCTTTTCCGAATACTTAGTTCACTCATGATGTTGTTTTAAATAACTTCTATGTAACTGTATTTTATGGTAAATATGAGATGTGGACCTTGAATTCTCCTAATAGTAAATGGATTTTTTTTTAAAAAAATGCAGTTTATTACTGGATGGGCTCAGCAATGTGTCTAAACTTCTCTGTCCTTTGTCTCTCAGGTCCCTGGTCTTTATGCTCGTGACGAACTTGAAGCTGTTGTCTCTTCGTTGAGAGATGTTGCAGCCCAGGAGAACTATGTGGGAACTACATCTGCCTTTTTTGCTCAGAGTATGACAGTAAAAGTCATTCATTATATTATTTTCATATTTAATTCCTTATGCTGATATTCAAAATAAATGCATCACCCACTTTCAGATATCTTAGTTACTAGAGGTAATTAACTACTATAATAACAATAATTTCATGTGACTCATGTCCTAGTGCAAGTTTTTCACGTGGTTGCTACCTCATTGACTTGCACATTCGTAATCTACCCTAGTTACCAATAATTTTTGTTGATGTCTCCAGAAATACACAGCTAATAAGGTGTAGCATATTCATGAAAACATAAGCTGTAATCTATATCATCTCCATGTAAATACAATTAATAATGTGTATCTATATCCCAATGCCCATGAACTGAATGAAAGCAGTCTAAGACCTGCACTTGCAGATGTAAATACAATAGTGCACACGTAAAACATCTTGAAATCTCGTTGATACCAGTGGCTGCCTCCAATAACAAATGTTACTCAGAGCATTGTAGCATGACAACAGGCATAGAAAACTGAGGTAATTCCTCAATTTAAAAACCCCTTCCATCAGCTTCAGAGCAATGGATAGAAAATAAAATTAAAAAACATAGAATTGAAAGTTTATGTTTTACAGTTTCTGATGTACCACTCTTTCGAGATTCTGCTATGAATTTTAAATCTAATGTTAGAGAGATGCCAACATTGGTTTTGAGATCTTCCTGTTAGAGAAAGGAGAATGTAATGGTAAAAGACAGATTACATCATCAAAATACACACAACAAAAGACCTTTTGCATTACCCCAATTTCCAGAACCGCTGAAGATAGATGTTGATTGTGGATATTGTATCACAGACACAGTCCCTTTGACTATTCAGAGATGTTACTAAATCCGCCCAAAAATGTAAACAACCATTCATGAGCAGCACTTATTAGACAGACGGGTGCAGCAGCCAATCTGTTCTAGTCATTCCACCAGGAAGAAGGTGCACGGCTCATGTTGTCCGTAGTTCAACGATGCCTAGACGGTCAATACCACGGTTCGATTGCGTCCGCGTTGTTACTTTGTGCCAGGAAGGGCTCTCAACAAGGGAAGTGTCCAGGCATCTCGGAGTGAACCAAAACAATGTTGTTCGGATGTGGAGGAGCTACATAGTGACAGGAACTGTCAATGACATGCCTCGAAGGAAGAATGATGGTTCTCTAGGGCATTCAGTTTACCAGAAACCCACTCACACTGATTTGTACCTGCAAGCATCGAGTTGCCATCACCCATTGCAAACCATGAGTTAGCTTAAAACACTTGTTCATAGAGCTCATACTGTCTCAGATATAGATAGCTTACCTCAAAAACTCGCCCATCTAAAGACAGTATTCAGCAAAAATGGGTATTCCATCCAGCAGATTAACAGGGCACTAACAGTTAAAACTAAGTAGCAGGAAATGAATAAAGAGGAGAACATGGCGGAACAATCTTTAGCTTTTCTCCCTTTTGTTGGCAACACTTTGTTTAAAATAGCAAGAATCCTCCGAAAATTTCAGGTAAAAGTGGTTTTCCGCCCACCATCGAAGATTGCAGACCTTGTGGGATCAGTTAAGGACAATCTGTTACTACGAAAGTCTGGAATTTACAAGATACCATGCCAGTGTGGTATGGCTTACATAGGTCAAACCACACGCACCGTGAAAGAATGCTGCACTGAACATCAACGTTACACCCGCCTTTTGCAGTCAAGCAAGTCCACTATTGCTGAACATTGTATTTCTACTGGATATTCAACAGATTATGAGAAAACAATGATTTTGTCCAAAGCAACGTCTTTCTGGGACTCCATTATTAAAGAATCCGTAGAAATACCACTGGCAGAAAATCTGTTAAACCGTGACAGTGGCTACCAGCTGGACAGCGCATGGAATCCCATCATCTCCACGATTTGCTCTAATTGAAGACGACAGACTGTGTCGACGGCCGCGGCAAACAGCAACGCACAGGGTGACAGTTCTGCTATTCCACCAGTGAGCGCGCTGCCGGCGGGCAGTGTGGTTCATCTATCAAGTTTTCGACGCAGTTACAGTACGCTATATATTGTGGAATGGAGGACGTTTTCGCCAGTCTGCAACGGCCCACCTGACGATGACTGGCAAGTGTCCAGTTGAAATATTGTGCGAAGTATTGAACGACGACTGGGTGCAAGCCCGTAATTTGTTTGAACAGTCAATTTGCCGGGAAAATTTTAAAATTCAAATCAGACCACTGAAATGTTTGCTGGGTTCATATAGGTGATAACAGACTGATTGTCATGTGACTTAATACAAGGTGGGTTGATGGCATTGGGAAACATGCAGCAGTAACATAGTTGTAGACTGTAATTCACTGCAAAATCTAGAGTAGCATATTGATATCATAGCAATTATATTAGCAGAACTAACAATAAATGGAGCTTGCACAGTACCTGTAGATGGAAAATGAGCCATTTTTATGTATGCTAATCTTTGTGCTACAGAGCTATGTATCATCTGAGACTGAGGGACTTGTAGTGAGGGGTAATGACTTGTGTACTTTGAAACCTATTATAAAGCTGTGGCATGGCTCCTTCCAGCTGCAGATGCACCATGCAGTGATTCTAACATATCTTCATGTTTTGGGCATCACTCTGATGCAAGAGTTCCTCTCCAGGAAGAGGACCAAGCATTTTACATTGATCGTAATATTTGACTATGACAACACTATCTTATCCTTTTTCTCCATGATTTTATTTTAGGCTAACTGGTGGTGATAGCACAATTTCTTCAAACGTCCTTCATATATCCAGTGAAATAACATGTACTCTTTGTGAAGTGATTAAGTTATTTTGATAATGTTTCCAGGAGTCCAGAGAAATCTCCATGTGGTGTTAATGATGGATATTATGAATCCATCATTTTCACGAATCTTTGAAAGCAATCCTGCCTTACACAAAAAGTGTAGCATTTTGTGGCTTGAAAGCTGGAGTAGGCAAAGCTTACGAGCCATTCCTCAAATGTTGCTTTCCAGGTAGGTTGCCACTCTTAATTTTAAATAAACAAATAATTTTTAACTGAATAAAAAACATTATATTGTGTATTGCAATTCCTCTGAGCGTAAGTATATGTAAAAAAAATTATTGTGTTTTATTTGATCAGGGATGAAAAATTTGAATCAGTTGATACAAGAGGCACTCAGACAAACAGTGGAATTGATGAAAAACTTCTGAATGGTTTTGCAGCTATTCATGAACAAGCTTCAGAAAAACTGAAAACACCCATGCGCTACCTTCATTTTGTTCAAACATTTCTTCAGATCTATAACAAAAAATATTCTTCCAGTGTCCAACAACAGGAAAGATTGAAGGTGAGTACTGTTCTCTTAAGAATAATTTTAATTTTCTGTATACAGAAGTTTGCATTATCATCTATTTCAGCTGGAAAAGGTAGCACAAAAATGAATATTACAACTCTTGATTGCACATGTAATTGAGTCTACCCAAACTGACACAGACTGTAATGTATAGATCTTTTATGAATATTGTCATTGTTAACAGTTCTGAATACATGTCTCAAGTGAATGGGATGGATAGCAAAAGTCCTGTCAAAATGCATAAAGACCATAAGTCACATACTGCCTCTTCCTTTAATATAATTTTTTTCATTTCTTTAAAAAATGGCAGACCTCTTTCACCTCTCTGTTATGTATTGAGCTGTAAGATTTATTTACATTAAGACACTATGAGGATGCATGGTTGGATTAATGGCTTTACAGATGCTTTTGTTAAAAAAAATTGTAAGTATGTGAAATCATTAGAATTATAGTCTGATTATTTGGGTACATATATAGTAATGCACAGAGGCATCAAGGGTGCAACCAGCCCTTCTCTTCCATGGTAGTAGTAGTAGTTTTAGTCAGCTGTACATCACTTTTATCCTGTGTTTTGATATGCCTTGGTTTTAAAACAATGAAAATAATGTAATTTATAGATACAGGCATTTACATACTTGAAGGTCTCATTTGACAAGGATGAAATAGATAAGTTGGTTGTGGCTTTAATAGTAGGAACCGTCCCGCCATATGCCTGAAGTAATTCGAGGCAGCCAAGGAAAACGTAACTAAAGTTGGCTGAGTGAAGACTGTGGAACGTCCACCCTCCTGAACAAAAAAACAGTCTGTTTAAAACAGTACTACCTAATTCAGTTGATCCCTAGTGTACAATAGTATTTTGCAAAGAAATTATAGAATAATGTAAAAAGTTAGAGCTATACTGTTCATTCATTTCATAGTACCGATCACTGCACACATCATGCACACTATACACACATTATTTCATAATGTAACATTCATACATTATCAGTTGATATCAAGGCAACATGTTTGGTTTCAGTTTTGTGTATGGTAAATTCCCATTTAGAGGAGATGAGTCATAAATAGGCACAACAAAAAGACCGTCAGAAAATGAGCTTTTGGCTAACAAGGCCTCCATCAGAGATAAAACACACACACACTCACACACACATATATACATGCACACACGTCTCATACACACATGATGGCTGCAGTCTCTGGCAGCCAGAGACTGTGGTCATGTGTGTGTGAGTTGCATTTGCATGAGTGTGTTCATTCGTGTGTGTATTTGTGTGTGTGTTTTATCTCCAATGAAGGCCTTGCTGGTCGAAAGCTCATTTTCTGACAGTCTTTTTGTTGTGTCTATCTGAAACTCAGCATCTCCGCTATATGGTGAGTAGTAACTAACCTTTTCATAATATTGTTACATTCCAACCTGGATTTTCCATTGTTGTAAATTCTGATTTTGTACTTGAAAACTTCCTTTTTTGAATTTTATGTATATTCTCTCTTGGTAAATGTAAGTTCCATCTAGTTCTTGTACCATGGTCATCAACACCTTTGTTCAGTGTCTCTTTTGATGTACACAACTGATTGGTTAATGTACTGGCATGGTGTGGTTAAAATCCCCAGTATTTTGAACAGGTATTTGCTATGAGCTAGCCTTATGCTTTTGAGTATTATTCTTATTACTCTTTTCTGTAGTTTGAAAATTGTGTTTTTATTTTCTGCATTTGTTCCCCAGAAAAGAATTCCTGATTGTACATGTGATACATATCAACAGTATGTAACTAAAGACACTGGCTATATACATTAGCAACTGGATTCTAAGGACATAACATGCTGATGACATCCTGTTTGCAACTATCTTGGTGTGCTCACACCACTTCAGTTGGGAATTGATAGTCTTTCGTTGAAATTTTGTTCATTACATTGTTTATAGTGGTGCTATCTACATTTAATTTAATGGTGATACTTTTCCTCTTCAAGCTGAAATTCATGGCATTTGTTTCTTTTTTTATATTTAATGTCACTTTATTGCATCTTGACCAATTCTTATCTTACTTGAGCATTTCATTTGTTTTTTCTGCAAGTAGTTCTTTTGTTTTCTCAGTGACTGTAATACTACTGTCACCAGAAAAGAGAATATTTTCCCTACGATAAACACTATTGTGTTACTGATAAATATCCTGGACAGTATTGGTCCTAATATGCTCCCCTGAGAAATTTACTTTGGTTCTGATAAGTGTTTTACTGTAAGTTTAACTTTGTTAGAGGTTTGTGTTATCTCTGCCCTTTGTGCCGTATATGCTAGGTATGATCAGAACCAGTTATTAGCTAAGCATTTTATTCCTAATGATTCTACCTTATTCAGTAGAATTTTGTGGTCAACAGATTACAAGTTTTACTTGTTTCCCATTATTATTGTGCAGAGTTTTATAGTTTAATACCGAAGTGAAAAAGTCATTAAGACCATTAGTTTTTGTTGTCATTGATCATTTAATGATCAACTTCCCATAGTTGAGGCATATGTGAACAAAAAGAAAGCATCAAGTATTGGTGGGCATATGTGTGGCATACACTTTAGAAATTCACTGAATTCTTGTTATTTTCATAGTATTTTAAAGTGTCAATCAGCATTTCATTAAAACTGTTTATGATTGAAAGCTATATTATAGAGTGAGAGAATATTGAAAGTTTCAGATTGTGGATAAAGTTGTATTAATTATTCTCACTGCACATGTTGTGCCAGTTACCTAAAAAATCAAAGCTTTTGGTCATATCCAGCATTGACTTTGTCAGGAAAACAAATGACAGTCAAAAAGTAACCAGTCACACAGATGTAAATTAGCATAGTAATGCCAACCTAACCAGAGATTACAGTGGCTCCAATGGTGGTACACATCTGTAGCACCACAGAGTATAATACGAGACATATTCCTTTACAGTCAGTTGGAATCAAGCACCAGTTCCATATCTATTAGAGCTACTGACATGAATTCTGTTTTCTACAACCTCATTATAGATTTAGTCTCAATAACTTGAGACATGGGCAGGTATATGTTTCTCTACTTAAGAAACATCTTGTACATGTATGACAACAGCAGATTTATCTACTTGATGTGTCAGTGATATTGTGTACATTCCTGGCAAACTGTCTGAGTTGACTATCTCATGTATCTAATGCCACTCTATGGGACAGACTATTTTCATTATACCTTCAATCGTGAACATAGCAGTGCATGTTGTGTACACTATTTAGTCTGTCAACATCCCTTGAAAGGACATTTAAAGCTTTGTCTATGTGTACATTGCCAATTTATGATAGGAAGGGGATGTCAACACATGAAGTTACCTGCTAAATTGGTATACATGCATGATCATTATGGGCATTACTCCCATATTCAGTTGCTATAATGAGACACAAAAATTGAAAGTATCCACTGTGGAGGCTGCATGTGTTCAATGACACCAGTTGATGTTGATATCCACAAATAATGACCTGTAGGCACCCAATGATAATGCAACAAAACTGTGACCTGCCTTTTTGGTGGTAACTGAGAGGGCTGTGCCGTCTCAGACAGTAAATAATTATTTCCATAGAATCAATTTGGCCTTTAGTCATCCATTACAAAGAACAGTACAAATCTCACAGCACTTTGGAGCATGAAGATGGACAGTGGAACTTCTGAGGTTGTCCACTTGCACAGATGATGTCACAGTTTAACAAGAGGGACGGAGGGTCAAATTAACAAATGAAACAACAGGAATAAGATTATATTAAGGGAAGGCAAACATGAGACATGGCATGCAGCAACATTCAGTGCTTTCCTGTTCTTAGTCACATAAATGATTCACTCAGGACATTACTCTTCAAAAAATGTAGTGTTTGCTGATCAAACAAGTATATTAACAAAGGGCCTGTAACTTCCATACCACGCACAGCCAGGAGAATAATGGTACACTTCTAACAGCTAAACCCTTAGTCTTACAAAAACACATATTAACCGCAGCAAAGGAAAATTCTATCTAGAAAACTAATAAATTTTGGACAGAATTGCTGGCCTATACTTCAGGAGGTTAAATCTTTAGCACTTCCTATAGCCACACTTATGTGATAATAGTATCCCAGTATTCAGAACATTAGTTCCTTCTCTGGGTAGAAGAGAGATAGAGAGTGGAGAAGGATAAAAAGGAAAGATAAGTCACTCACATGCCAGTATGGGATGAACACATGTGCAGTGATGACAACGATAGGCAAAGATCCATATCCAACAGTCCTGTTTTGTATTTATTAGTTTTTGTGATTGTATTATCTTTCATACAATGGAGCACTTTCCTTACATCTTCTTATGTTCTGCCTGTGTGCTAACTGCAGTTCATCACTGTCATCTGTTCCATCATTTAGTTCAGTCAATGAAGGAAAATTAGGGGAAACATTTGTGTTGTCACAGATTCTTGTACTCTTGTAGGAGTGAATGTTATGAACAACTTAGTAAAAATCCTGACCAATAAACTGTGAGTGTAGTGGTGGAGCACCATTCATAGGTCTCTATTTTATGTTTTTCTTGATTGTTATAAAAACTGCAAATTCTAGCAAAAATTTATCCCGGCACAAAGTTAAAACAAATTAAATTTCTCTGGGAGTAATATTTTTCACATTGCAAGGGATGGAAGAACTGCAAATTACTAACAATAATATCAATAGAGAAATAACACAGCTGAGTGGCTGCAATTAATTGTTCAATACATTTACCCAGGTTTTGACATCTCTAAGGATGTCTTCATCAGAATGAAAATTTAGAAGCCCTATGATACATAGAAAATCAGTTTGATAGAAACATTAACCAAGATCAAAACTGTCATTACACAGAATGGTTACTCACATAAAGTTATATTGCGAGAAGGTAGTAGTCAAAGTTTGGAGCAGGCATGCTCAAGTCAAATTAAAAATTTAAAAATTAAAAAAGCATTCCAGTCTTTGATATATACACCTTTGCAAGGAACAACATCAGACTAAACGGCCCAGTACCTTACATTGCAGTTATGAAAACAAGACATAAGTTGCACCATCTGTCACACATGGACAGTGACATATGCCCATTTGAGACATTATAAAAGAAATAATCAAATTAAACGACAGTTGCTCGTGAAAAAACAAAATTCAAAGGATGAGAGTGTAATGTATTTTTGAAAAAACCAAGTAGTAAGGTAAATGAAGTACAACTAAGAGCCATCTGTTAGGCTTTGCTGAAATGCCCATTATGTAAAGTACAGAGGATTGTAGAATATTTACACAAATAGCCGCACAGTCCAAAAAGATCTGCATGAAGGCAGCCTTAACAGTACACATACCGTATATATCAGATCTGAAGAAAAAGATGTTTTTTTTTCTTCAAATCTCAAACAGTTGTGTGCTATTAAAGTTTCCTTCATGCACATCTTTTAGGGCTGCACAGCTGTTTGTAAATATTCTATGATACTCTGCGCTTTACACAATGGGCATTTTAGATAAGCCTAATAGATGGCTCTTAGTTGTACTTCACTTACTTGAGTACTTGGTATTTTCAAAACTACATTACACTCTCATCCTTTGAATTTTGTTTTTTATAAGTAACTGTTGTTTAATTTGATTATTTCTGTTATACTGTCTCAAATGGGCATGTCCAAGCTTGATAGATGGCACAACTTGTGTGTTGTTTTCATGGCAGCAATGTAAGCTACTGGGAAGCTTAGTCTGATGTTGTTTCCTGCAAGGTGTACATACCAAAGGCTGGAACACTTGTAATTATTGAGTTGACTTGAGCATGTCTGCTCCAAACTTTGACTACTGCTTTTTCACAGAGTAACTTTATGTAGGTAGCCTTTCTATGTTATAACATTTTTGATCTTGGTTAATGTTTCTGTCGAATTTATTTTCTACATATTACTTCATAGGGCTTTTAAATTTTCATTCTGATGAAGACATTGTTAGAGATGTTGAAACCTAGGTTTAATGCATTAAACAATTAGTTGCAACTGGTTGGCTGTGTTATTTCGCCATCAAAACTTATATATAGTTGCTGAAAGACAGCCTGTGAAAATAATGTTTTAATGGTATAAAATTAACATATATTTTTAAATGCAGGGGGGTTAAGAACAAATATTGAATATTAAGGGGTAAATTGTGTTCTGGAGGTGTAACAGGATGGATAGGCGGGGTGAAGGTTAGAAGTGTGAGGAAAAGTAGGTTGCTGGATTATGTAATTCTCTCCTTCATAAGTCTGCAAAATGAAGAGTGAGCAGGAAATTCCCCATTTTCTCTACCATGTTACATCACAAAAATCAACTACATTGTGTTTCACGAAGTTACGCCAACCCATCTGCAGCTCGCCTTATGAGCTGTGCAATTGGGTGTGATGGTGTTTATTTTCCCCAAAGTAGATTAACACTATATGGAATACAGAAATAAATTACTAATAATATTAGTGTAACAAATGCGAAATGAATCTCTACACACTCTTCTACAATGCTAAAGGGTTCCTGAATGGAAGAGATTTATGCAGTCTACCAGTAACACAATTAATGGTGAGAAAAATCCAGTAACTTTCTGCTCATTAATTAATTCACCAACAAGTCATTACAACATATTTCCATGGCTTTAGAATAAGCTGCCAATGACAGACAGCAGAGAGATGCTCCATTTACTAATACAATCTGTTTGCCATCAACACTACATAGGTCATTGTCACCATCACACTTACAAATTTAGCACTTCACAGCCACAGTTTATAGAAATGTAATTTATATAAAAGCTCACTTAACAACTGCAAATAAGTATTCACTTAATGAATTTAAAGTAACTCCACTATGTAAACATGAGCTCAGTGTTGTTATTTTGTCTGCTTATGTAAAAGAAATGGCCAGGAAATGCTGGGGAGATATAGTCCATCTGTAAACTGAAAATTGAGCAGCAGTTTTTGGTGTAGGAAGTCACTTTTCCTGGAAGAACACTACAACTGCTGTACAGGATGACTAAGAATCAATTTCTCTGCTAGCAGTGTGAAAAAGTGATAGAGATTTACACAGATTCTGTCCACATATTTTTCTTGAGTTTATGTTATTAGCAACTCATATTTGTGTTCAATGTAGTGTTAACACATCCCTTTCAGGAATGTCGGTGCACTGCATTGCTAAGGATTTAGAAAGAGCTGCAGAAGTCTTAGTATAAATTTGAAAAATTTCCTGAAACTATATTTTGCCACTGACTGGACTAATTTGGCAATTCTTTCACTACTTCAGTAATCTTCCTCTCATGTTCAGGGCCTCCTTTTCCTTCTTTACAGACCTTTTTCGGTATTCAGTGACCCTTTCTCTTAGTTTTTCATTTTGTTTTCTCATATTTAGAGATCCACTTTCTTTGTTAGGGCATCTTTTTTTCTTTATTTGGATGCTGTTTGTCTGTGTCCAGGCATAATTATTCTTTAATTGGTGACCCCTTTTCTCTATTTTTTAATATTTTCCTTAGTGTTTTATTCTCTAGTTTTTGTTTGGCTATATTTTTTCATTGTTTTTCAGTACACTTTCATTGTTTGGCTATCTCCTTCCATTGTTAAACAGTCTTCTCTCTTTCCTCCCCCCCCCCCCCCCCCCCCTCTCACTCTGCTCTACAATAATTATTACTTATCAATGGACCAATCTTTCTTGTATGATTACTGTTTTTCTGCATTTAGCAATCTTCACCCAATTTCCTACAGTTTTATTTTCTGTTCAGAAGTGTTAATAGTATATTTAATGACTATTTCTCCTTTCAGTTTTACATTCTTGTTTTTTGCACATTATCTTAGTTGCCAGTTTGCTTGTGTGCAAGAAGGGTTCAGCTTTTTTCATTATTTTATGATCTTTCTTATGTCTTCAGTGATTTTCCTCGATGTTCAGTTCCTTTCTCCTTATCCTTTTTTGTATTACTGACCACTGGTGTAGGGACACAGAAATCCTACATGTATTATTATCATTGTATGAAAGGGCAAACTCTTATAGCAGAACTACTTAAAGGGGTGGAGGATCATGAATTTACATCAGAAAAGGAACACAGTTCAAATGAAGACATGACCTCAGTACAGTAATTAAGACAAACACTTTGAAATATCAGCTATTGAATTAACAGGGCTTGATATCACCAAGAAATTAATCATTTTGTGTGTGTATAGATCTCCCAGTGGTAGTGTGGACACTTTTTTCAGTAAATTAACAGAAGTACTAGATAAAGTCTCAAGTACAAAAGTCATCATAATTTTGTGTGGGGACATTAACAGCAACACTACTATCATAAATGAATCCAGCAGTACCTTCATAAACATCCTTCAAAGGTTTGGCATGTCCCTATTGGTCAATAGAGCAACAAGGGTTACTACAATGACTGCGTCAGTAATTGACCATGTGGCCACAAACATGGACAGGGAAAAAAGTGATGTAGCTGTAAAAGATCTCGGACTACCAGAGCATATATGTCAAATAACAACAGTAAAATTAGGCATCGAATCATTCTCTAAACTAAAAGCCTACAAATGACATCTATCAGAAATCAAAATTAAAGATTTTGCAAAAGAACTAGAAAAGCAAAACTGGGATGAAGTGTACAAATAAACCAATGTGAATATGAAATTCTCTAAATTCTCCACATTGTTTAAATTGAACTTTGAAAAGACATTTCCAAAAGTATGCATGTCTGTATCATCATCTTACAAAAACAGATTGATAACAGCAGGTATAAAGAAGTCCAAACACTTAAATACCTCAGTTCCATGAAAAAGATACACAATGATCCAGACTTCTTAAATTTCTATCACAGATACAAAAAGATCTATAGGAAGGTGCATATTGCTGCAAAAAAGTCATTCAATAACAAAATAATATATAATGCTGAGAATAAAAGCAAAGCAGTCTAGGATGTTATAAAAAAGGAAATGGGAAGAGGCAAACAAATGCAGAATAACATACTGCTAAGGGAGGGGGATAAGGTAATAAATATTCCACAACACTTAGCAAACTATGTAAATGAGCATTTTTCAAGTATTGCAGAGAACTTACAGCAAAAATTCCCCAAAACACATATAACACCTGTAAATAATGTTGCACTAAATACAATGATGTTACTTCCAAACACAGAGAATGAAGTCAATAAAACTGTTCAAAAACTAAAAAGTCAATAGGCTTAGCTGAAGTACCAGTGTGTGTACTGAAACAATGCATAGGGATTATACAAGGCCCCTTAACAAATATAATAAATGAATCCTTCACATCGGGAACATTTCCAGAGCAGATAAAACAGGCAAGAGTTGTACCATTGGTTATGAAAGGTAATGCAGAAGACATAGAAAATTACCGGCCCATTTCCCTGGTGTTGTCATTCTCAAAAATAATAGAGGCAATTATGAAAGACAGATTAATGATTTACCTGAATAAATACAATCTTTTAAGCGAATCACAGTTTGGTTTCCCGAAGTGGCAAAAATATGAAGTCAGCCATAGTAGAACTCACAAAAGTTGTACTTGTTGCTCTTTATAAAGATGAGTGCATCTCACGCATATTTTTGGATCTTTCTAAGGCGTTTGATACAGTCAGACTCTATTAAATAAATTAGAAGCATTAGGAATAAGAGGGTAGCTAATGACTGGTTTTGATCATACCTAGCAGATAGGGTACAAAGAGTAGAGATAACACATACTTCAAATAGATCTAAACATTTAGTAAAACACTTATCAGAACCAAAACACATAAATATAATGGCTCCGCAAGGTAGTATATTAGGACCAATACCGTTACTGATATATGTAAATGACCTTCCCAGTAGTGTTGATTTGATTTTAGCAGGAGAGCTAAAACAGCTTAGGTCTAACCCGCCAGTGCCCGCACCAAAACTAAGTTTATTGTGCGGTATCGCTCCCTGTATATCTAGTAAAGCCAACCAGTGCCCTTAAATAGTGCAAGGAGTCCCTCTACCAGTTTTTTGTTAGACACAATTTCTTCAGGTCTAGTTGTCCTGAAGATTCTGTATCTTTTATTCTCGAATGCCATGCATACAAAGATTAGGTGTGATGCAGTTTCTTCACCCTCATCACAGATCCTGCATTTAGGGTCCTTTTCCATTATACCCATAGTGTGTAGGTGTTTTTTGAAGTTCCCATGACCGGTCATGAGTCCAGTCATGAGTTTGATCTCTTTCCTGTTCAGTTCCAGGATTACAGAGCTTCTTTTAAAACATGGCTTGGGCATCATTACCTTACCATGTTTTCGTTTATGGACCTTGGTCCAGTACCCTACGTGCTGTTTCCTCAGCCAGTTCCGTATTTCTAATTTGATTGTAGCCTTGGTGATTTTCAAGACAGGTTCTGGTCCAATAAATGGAGTTGTTGCCCCAATCCTAGCCAATCTATCAGCTTGTTCATTGCCACAGATCCCTGAGTGGCCTGGGACCCACACTACATACACCCTATTGCTTCCCCCTAGCTCCACCAGAGCCCTGTGGCAATCTGCAACAATCTTAGATCTTGTTGCAGGAGCTGCCAATGATTTCATGGCTACCTGGCTGTCTGAATAGATGTAGATGCTGCGATCATTCTAGCACCTACTCATATTCTCCTCCACACATGCCCTGATTGCAGTAATTTTGGCTTGGAATGCAGAGGCCAGTTTCTCTAGAGAGATGCTACTCTCCAGTCTTGGCTGAACCATGTACAACCCTGCCCCAATGCCTTGATCTGTTTTCGACCCATTGGTGAACCACACAATGTCCCCCATATGGTGTCGAACTGTTTCCTTCCACTGCTCCCTACTTCCACTTATTATGTTGTAAGGCTTGTCGAAGTAGTTAGGAGTTATTATATAGTCAGCAGGCATTTCCCCAGCCATACCTATATTTACCTCACTCACTATGTTAGCGTGTGATTCTGGATATCCAAATGAGCCCCAGTTTTGGCCAGTTTTAAGTCTATGTGCCCCAACTGCTGCCTCCATCTTAACCCAAAGGTGAAGTGGAGGCATGTCCAGTATGGCTTCCGTTTCAGCAGTTGGTGTGCTGCTAATTCCACCCGTTATCGCTAAGCAGGCCAATCTCTGCACCTTAGCAAGCTCTTTAGCAGCAACACACTATTCTACCCTCTTCCACCACACTATGGCCCCATAGGAAATCCTAGGTCTAACCACTGTGGTGTATATCCAGTGCATACCCCTGGGGCTTAGGCCCCAGTTTTTGCCGCATCAAAGAGCTTTAGATTCCAACTTGTATGCTGAATATGTCTCTTCATAAATGGCACCACAAGAGTCTTCTTAGGATTAACTCTCAGATCCTGTTTAATGCATCATTTTTGAACAATGTCCAATCCTCCTTGTGCCATATTCCTGACTGTGTCAGTGAATTTGCCAAGTATTACTATGACAAGGTCATCTGCGTGTCGTTGGCAGAAGTGTTGTCTGGAATTTAGTTCCTCAATGAGTTCGTTCACCTTTAGATTCCACAATAGAGGAGACAAAACTCCTCCTTGTGGTCAGCCACTAGTGGTCTTAATTACCATCTTTTCATTCATCATGGTAGCCTCTACTGTCCTTCCACTAAGCATGGCTCTGGTCCACCCACACATAGTGGTCCCCAGATCTTGCACCTCTGCTGCCCTTACCATGGAATTGAAGGTCATGTTACTAAAGGCCCCCTTGATATCCATGAAGATGCAGAGGGCTATTTCTTGCAAGTGAAGTGCTTTTTCCACCTTCCCGACGAGTTGGTGGAGAGCTGTTTCACATGATTTACCTGGTTGGTATGCATGTTGGTTCAGGTGTAGAGGGACCCTACATAGCCTCCTCTCCCCAACGTATACATTAACCAGTTTTTCCAGCGTTTTGAGAATGAAGGAGGACAGACTGATTGGTCTCATATTCTTGGCCTTGGTATGATCAGTTCTCCCTGGCTTTGGAAAGAAGACAACCTTCACTTCCCTCCAAACATTGGGAGTGATTCCTACTGCTAAGCTAACCCTAAATAGCCTGTATAAGATTCTTATAAGCTTTCCTCCTGCCTGTTGCAGGAGAGCTGGAAAAATTCCATCTGGGCCAGGTGACTGAAACGGCTCGAATGTTCCCACCGCCCACTGGATTTTGTTGAAGTTCACACACTCCTTGGCCGCTTCCCAGTCCTCTCTTAGACTGTCTGAGAACCGTTGTCTCCCTGGGGTCACATACTGGTCTGTGTTATCTGGCAGAGCATATTGAGGAAAGTTAGTTTTGCGGAGCAATTCCACCGTCTCATCTGCTGTCTTTGTATATTCCCCATCCTCCTCCCTCAATGTATCTCCTGGATTAGTTGGTACTCTAGTGAGAATTTTGTGAAGTCTGGCTTGTACAGCCGTGCCTTCCACTTCCTCACAGAATGCCTTCAAGGATGCCTCCTTTGCTTGTCTTATTGCAAGGTTGTGACTGACAAGGGCCTCACGATATTTAGCCCATTGTCCTTTGCATCTCGCAATATTAAAAAGTCTCCGTACCTGTTTTCTTTGCATTTCCAATTTGTTATTCCACCAAGGAACACTCCTATTTCTGCACTTCCTGGTGATTGTGCAGTTGTCCTGATATGAGGTCACTGGCTTCCTTATCGTGGTTTTAATTTCCGATAAGCCTAAGTGAGGGGCCCTCCTATATGTCTCCCAGTCTGTTTTCCTGGGATTTCTATAAATCATGATCTGTCTGATTCCCATTTCAACCTTGAATTTAATATACATGTGGTCCAATGAGGATGGCTCCAACACCACATGCCATTGTCTGACATAGCTACCCATTGTCATGGAACCAAATGTTATGTCAATTACTTTTTCCCTTCTGCTGTTCCTGAATGTAGGTTCATTGCCCCTATTCAGGACCTCTAAGATGTTAGCTAAGAGGAATTCAAGAAGGTACTCACTTCTACTGTTGGTGTCCTTGCTGCCCCACACTAGGTTGTGGGCATTGGCGTCGCACCCCACCAGCAGTTGGTCACCTTGCTGATGGCAAGTCTCTACCAGTCTCCTCACCTCCAAGGGAGGGGGAGAACTGCCTTCATAAGGAAGGTATGCTGAGCCCAAGACAATTTCCCTCATGATACCTTACTCACATTGCTGCATTTTGATGGAAAGAAATTCCGTTTCTAACATAGATGCGTGTTCTGGAGTTTCTTAGATTTCTAGCATAAATCAGCTAAACTCCAGTGCCTCCGAGGCCCAATACACCCCCCTTGTATAAATAGGGTTCTTGTTATCAGGGCCACATCCACTCCCTGTCTGCCCAGGCAGCGGCTCAGGGCAGCAGAGGCCCCTTTACTGTGCTGCAGATTAATCTGCAGCACCTCCAGGCTCCATCTTACTGCCATCTTGAAGGTCTTTGAGAACCCTGACAGTGACCTGCGAGAACCCTAAAAACAGTTTCAGGTCCTGCTCCCGCATCGCCTTCAGGGACTTCTCACCAACCTCCACTACCAGGGTTCGTCCTTCCGGAGCAACCTTCTGGTTAATCACTCTCCATTCTTCTGTTGGGACTTTTGGGTTCTGGGCCCCTATTTTCCGGAACAGAGTCTTGGGAGAGACTTCCTTAAGGATCTTGGGTACCCATAATGATATCTTTGCGGTCTTAAGAAGCTCCGCTGCTGTCTTGACCAGCAGCTTCGCATCTTCCCACGGGGATGTCATGGGCACCTTGTCCTTGAGCCATTCTACTGTGTGCACCCAGTCACAGACGAAAATGAGTGCACCACAGTCTAGATAGACCCTCCTGAAGTTTGGACCTGGGCCAGCGTCCCCCCCCCCCCCCCCCCCTCGATCTTTTCAAAGAGGGCCATCTGTACTAGTTCCTTCTGCTGCGAGGTAATGGCCACCAGTGGATAACCTTCCTGGATAACTGCCATCCTAAAAACTGAGACTGCAGTACTATAGGTCTGTTTCCCTATTTGTTGCCTCAGTTTTTTCTGGACCTGCTTTCCAGGAAGGAGTGAGTCTTTGATTCCTCCCTCATCCGCTTACTACCTGTCTTTGACGTTGTGGGGGTCTGCGTGTCCCCTTCAACCTGAGACAGTTTTTTCCTGGGGGTCTTGGGTTCTAGTCCCTTTACTTCCCTCCATTTGTGTTTAGGAAGCCATTCTTTTCCTTCCTTTTCCCTCTGTTCCCTGAGTAGCTTCCTCCTTTGGCCACCAGACAAGCCTTTGATCTTAATCTGGTCTAGCTTCTCGGTTACAGTTCCCGCTACTGGCTCAGGTCTAGGCCCTGATTCAGTACTGGAAGTGCCTTCCATCGGTTCCGTCCCCAATGTTTGGTTATCTGAGATCTCAATTTGCCCCTCAGTTTCTTTTTCTTTTTCTATAATCATGTCCATCTTGGTCCCATGAGATTTGGGGATCTAGAAGTTCCACACTACAAATACCCCACGCAGTGTAAGGCTAATTACTCATGGAGGTCGCCCGGTTTCCCTGAGGCTCCATTTGCGACACATCTTCCCATGTGCCACGCACCCCTCAGCACGGATCGCATCACACCTTGGGTTGGGTCAGGGAATAGGGTAGGACTAGGAGTGGATAGGGGGATAGGGAAGAAGGGACATTGTAGGACACTCTTAGTCTGATCCATCGGCTGAGGCCTTTCCGGCAGTAGGTCCTCTACCTTCGGCATAGCCCTCAGCTTCCCGCGGATACGCAAGCCTCTCCACCCGCACGGACAGTGCTTCATCAAGGTGGTGTCCCCGGAGAGGCCCTGTAGCGTTACCCATGGTGAAAAATTCTCTTCGCTGATAACAGCAATATTATAGTCACTGAGGAAACAAGAGAACTCCTTGCCAAGAAAGCAAATAAAACTCTCAAGGAAGTTTACGGTTGGTTAATAAGCAATAAATTTACATTGAACATAAAGAAAACTAATGCCATGAATTTCAGTTTGAAGAGGAAATATGACAACGTTAAATGAAATGTAGATGGCACCTCTATAGACTGTGTAACAAATGCAAAATTTCTAGGAATGAATATTGATTCTCAGTTGAAGTGGTGTGAACACACAAAGGTACTTGTAAACAGAATGTCATTACCATGTTATGCCCTTACAATCCTATCATCAGTGTGTAACATGCAGTGTCTTTTAGTTAGATATTATACATATGTACACTCAGTTCTTAGCTATGGCATTCTTTTTTGGGGAAACAAATGCACAAAATATGAACACGGTTTTCAAACTCCAGAAAAGAGCCAAAAGAATAATAACCAAAAATACTATTTGAGCTCATTGAAAAGATCTGTTTAAAACACTGGGGATTTTAACTGCTCCATGTGAATACATTTACCAGTCATTTGTACACATAAAAAATAACATTGGTAATTACTGCACAGACAGCTCTGTCCATGACCGTGCAACAAGAGATAGACCCAACTTACATTTACCAAAAAACAAAAAAAGTAAACATAAAACTCAAAACAGCATTTTCTACCAACTGTACAATAAATTACCAAAAGAGATTAAAGAAATTGCAAAAATACACTTATTTAAAAAGGCAGCTAAAAAGTACCTGTTATGCAATACATTGTATATATTGAAGGATTTCTTAGATAAAACAGAGTAGGGGTTTGCTAAAAAAATTATACAAATAAATAAATAATAATAATAATAATGATTATAAAACATCCAACATTCCACATAACACCTTCACTTTATGTTTTTTCCTTCTTTTTTCATTTCTAGAAACACTCTCCCCTCAAGCTATGCATAGCACAATACTAACACCTCTCCCTCTTTCTGAACTCAACATCTCACTCATTACCGAGGAATGCTGACTCAGTTTTTCAGGATAGCAAATAGGAAGTTGTGGTACAGAAGATGGCCCAGAGATCACCAATGTGTGTGTGTGTGTGTGTGTGTGTGTGTGTGTGTGTGTTTGTGTAGTGTTATGAAACACTGTGTGTACAGTATGTGCAGTGGCTGATCTGATAGTAAGATATGGGTGAACAGTGTGGCATTACATTATTTAATAAGTTATTTGTAAAAAAAGTATTTTATACCAGGAGTAAAATCTAATGATTGTTTCTAACTAGAAGTCTGTAAATATATTTGGATATGAAAAAGCTCATTTTAAATTGGTCTAAACTTCTAAATACTTTGACAAGGCCTATATCCTTGTAAAAAGAGATCTACAGATGAATAAATCTGCTGCTACTACTACTACTACTACTACTACTGCTACCACCCCTTTAGTTAACTCCTGCCCTTATTTTATGTCCTTTTATGTTTTTTGGAACTTTGTTATTTATTTGCCTACCTCTTTTATTTGTTGGCTGAGCTTTGGCTTTTATCAGTAATGTTATTTATTTTGGGAATTATTTTCTTTTTTGTGTATTTGGTGAATGTTTCCTTTATCTGATGACCTACTTTCCTGGTTTGACCATTTTTATTGTTTAATCACCTCTGAGTAATACTTTAATAATCCATGTATTGTTCAGCTATCTTCTCTGGTTGTTTGGCGATCATTTTTTTCCATTTATCATAACATAACTGTTTTTATTTTGTGCCCAATTTACTGTATTTAGCTACCTTCCTCCATTTTGTTGCAGTCGTATTTGTTTTCCAGCAGTCTTGACAATAGGGGGAGTCTGTAACCTTGTGCATAGTGTACCCAATAGTACATGGTGTTTTCTGATTGATTTTTAAGTGTAATGACTGAATTTAGGATCACATGAAATATGCACCCTAGAGACCACCATAATTAGTTTCCAGCATTTTCTATTCCTGTTTGTTGTTGTGAGAAATGAGGTTGTGTTTTGTGCAGCTTTTGTAAATGTATTGAGTTCTACACATGAAAGTGCTATATAGTATATTAAAACTATTTGAAAGAAATTGTTGATTTTTTGGTTATAGTGTTTTATGCTGAGTGAAATTCTACCTATATTGGAAACTGGTTATATAACACATTGTTAATCCATTGTTTTCCGGTCATACACCACTTTGTACATTGTACTGGAAGAAGGTCTTTTATCACAGAACATTTGATGCTGACAAATTGACTGAGTTTCTTTATTGTCATAACAATTATACCTGTCTCAAAAACAGAAATTTATGTTAGTTTCTAATAGCCTCTATTTAAAACATGAATACTACTGTTTAAAAAAATCCCCCTCTCGTCATTGGTAAAGGAACTCATCATTCCAAAAGCTAGCATACTGTCATGACTTTTATGAGATTTAACCTCCAAAAGATGGCAAAAAACTCATAATATGCAATTCCACACAAATAAAAATGAAAATATCTTCAACATTTTGCAGCCCTGTCAGCAACTGTATAAATATTAATTTTTATTTTAATAATGAACAGCCTCAGTTGCACCGTTTACCTAGAATTTACCTAGGTTTCAGTCAGAATAACCCATCCTTCTTCAGAATAACAGTGTCTACTATTTGTCCATAGTGGACATTGTCAAGCTAAAACTACAAATCCATAAATTATCGTCAAACTGTAAAATTTATCTGGCACTGCCTCGGCCACTTCGTGACTGCGATGTGGCAGCCACGAGTGCTGTACTGGAACTTAGTGGTAGATACTATTATTCTGAAGAAGGTTGGGTTATCCTGACTGAAACCTAGGTAAATTCTAGGTAAACGGTGCAACGGAGGCTGTTCATTATTAAAATTAAAAATAAACAAAAATGACTTACAGGTATCAAAAGTAAGGATCTATGGGCATACACTGTGTGAGGCTCCATGTGTGGAGCTCCTGGGTATCCATATGAATAATAAACTGAGGTGGCACCAGCATGTGGATGGGTTAATCAAAAAGCTCAGTTTATCTTCATCTGCAAACATACTGTATGGTGCAGGGCAGAGTGGTCATTTCTATTCATGTTCCAATCACAAATGGAACAAGTTAAAAATGACTGTCTAGATGTCACCGTACAAGCCCCAATCTCCCTTAAATTGTTCTTGTGGTCCTTATGGAAAATGTGTGTTGCCAGCAGTAGAATCAATTTACAGTCAGCTTCAAACGATGATTCTCTAAATTTTCTCATTGATATTTCAGGAAAAGAACATTGCCATACCTACCACCCAGGCATTCCGATTTGAGTTCCCGAAGTGTCTCCATAATATTGTTGTGGTTATTGAACCTGCTGATAACAAGTGTAGCAACATGGCTCTGAATTGCTTCATCTTACTATAATCCAACCTGGTGGGGATCCCAAACACTTGAGCAGTTCCCAGGAATGGGCTGCACTTATGTTTTACACGTAATCTCCTTTGTAGATGGGTGACACTCTTCTGCAGCACTGCAGTGAAAGTGAAAAATGTATTTATTTGAAACTCCCATCGTTTGTCTGTTATGAGCCTTCCAACTCTGATGTTTGTTCTTGCCACAGTTATTTCTGTAAGTTCTTGTTGTACCGGTAAGTTACTCAGTATTTGTAAACCACTTCATTGAACTAAGTTTGGCTGTTAGCATCTGCTGACCATACTGTGGATGATATAGCTCATTAGTTTCTTTTTCAGCTTGACTTCTGCTGTAGTGGCTCTCCAAATGTGGGTAGGAGTAGTTCTTACAATGTGGTAAATTTTCCTAATAGGTGCTAGTCTCGAACACTTTGATACATTATGTCCATTTGTATTGACAGTGTGCACCTGTTTGATGTGGGTGGAATTTCTCTAAGAAGTTGCTATGCAACTGATACACAGAGTGCCACAGATGATGTACGGAGGATGTGCCTCATGTAGTTTCAGCTAGTTTTTGTATGAAATTCATCCTTGCACTTTATTTTTGTTTAACATATTTTTTATTTATTTCTTTATCTTTATTAATCCAAGGATCATCTCACAGTGATGCAGGACTTGTCAAGGTAATACAGTGCAAGTCAATAGAACAAAAGTGTAAAACACACAGCATGCTTAACATGCTTTATGAGGATAGGTCAGGCAGCCTATGACAATAGAACAGGCGGTCGTCCATGGCCTTGATTAAGGAACCATCCTGGCATTTGCCTTAGCGATCCAGGAAAACCACAGGAAAGCTAAATCAGGATGGTTGGACAGAGCAAGTCCATCCTCCTGTACATGTGGTCAGTGTCTTAACAGTTGCTCTGTCTCATTCCTTGATTTACACTCAATTTATTTCAGATAACTTACAATATAAAACATAGTCTTCATTTGTCATTGACACACAGACTGGGGACATCCACTGATGACTCTTGGAATGTTTCCAGTTACTTGAAATGTAAAACATAGTTCCATTCTTCACTGCCTCACACACTAAAACACTCACCAATGTCTCCCAGACTGTGAAGATGCTGCTATTCACCTTGCATCAGCTACAGACTCCCTTCTCACCATATTCAACTACGTCCCACAATCTACCTGGAAAATATTAGTGTCATGAAGTTTACATCATGGCACATGACTTCCTCCTGAAAGCAGTAAATCACAATCATGAATTGAACTGTGACAAGATGCTGTAGTTCTCATCTTTCATTACTATTCACTACTCCTGAGTCCTCTAAATAATCTTTAATCTTGTAACATACTTATTTAAGAACATAGCTTTAGCTTTCTTTCAAACAGATATATTTTAATACTCTTTTTCGGTTCATCTGACGAGTTATTATACAGTTTTATCTCTTGATGTAAAATGCTATTTTGTCTTGATAATGTTGTTTGAAAGGTGGCAGTTCTGTGTAGTTTTATTTCAAGATGATTTGTTGCGCAGCCCTAATATAGGTCTTGGTACCTCCATTTTATTTACACTCTCCTCCAAGCTTGTTTATTTCTCAAGTGAAAAACACATACCCTGATTTTTGTGGGGTCTAGCTTCAGACTGTTAAACTCTTCTTCCAACAATTTAGTTAACTCATTTTCTCCATTTTCAATTGTGTAGCTATTTGTCACCACTTTACTGTGTCATCAGTGTGTATAAATCTCCCCTTTCCGATTATGTACACATATGCCACCACTACTGTGTCATCATTGTGTAAAAAATTATTTGACTCGAGCAGCTATTGGTATGTTTATTTTAACACTTGATTACAATGCTATCTTGTCACGATAACTGTTTTTATATTGTCAGTGTGTGACAAATCATTTTATTTGTCTCCAACTGAAAAATGTAAAAACAATTCTCTTTCATGTGTAATAGCAATTCTCTTTGTTTTTTGCCTTTGTGACAAAAACAGTGACAATTAAGCTTAGTTAGATATATATGTATGGAACATAGTTATTTCAATAATACTGTACTAACAACTCTTTAAAATTATCTACAAACATTCAGTAGTTTTAGATCACCAATGTTGGCAGTGGCTGGAAACAAAACGACAACTTCAGCCAATTCAGAACTAGGGATCCCTCATTCAGGATGTTGTAAACAAACTATAGATGATATTGTTCTCAAATTTTTTTCTAGAAATAATAATGTTGTACACATTTTTTAAAACATAGATTGGAGTGATGAAACTTACAGAAGCCAAAAATGTTGTGGACTCTCTCAAGTCAGAAGCAGATATTCAGCAGAAGGAACTTGCAGAGAAGCAAGCTAAAGCAAATACTGCCCTTCAGATAATAACAGAAACAATGCACAATGCAAACTCACATAAAGGGCAACTGGAAATGCTCAAAGAACAAAGTGAGAAGAAGAATCAGGAACTTACGATAAGGTAATGCATCTTGAATGTGTATTCCTGCAGTCTTGTCACAGCTTGCTTCACATTATCATAGTGATTTTATGTATTTTATGCAAAACTTTTTCTCTAGTTGATGGACTAAATATAATTCTGACAGTGAAAAATCAATATTTTTGTCATTGATTGACATTCATACAAGAATAATATAGTGACTCACAATTTTTGACTACATTTATGTTTTATGACCAGTAGTTTTACATTGCTTAGTAGTGTCAACTGAACTGATAAAATATTTCAAGGAATAATATTACCCAAGTATCTTCACAAAGTCATTTTTCTGAACTTTACCAAAACATAAGAACTCTTAAAAGTAAGATATTAATGTAGGGGAAGACTTTATATGTAATAACCAGTTATATACACTGACCAGCCACATTAATGCAACCAACTGTCAAAAGCCTGAATAACCAACTTTAGCAGCATGGACTTTTGCAACACATACAGGAAGGTTAATCGATTGTGCCTTCCAGAATGATGCGATCACCTAGGGAATGCCACGAAAAGATTCTCCAAGTCATAATGCCTCCTCCTCCAGCGTGGACTCTTCCGACAATTGGTGTTGAGTTTGGCTTTCAGATGTTCTTGAGGCTGTAGACATCAGCAGCCATCTGTCTGATGGAGCATAAAATATGATTCATCTGAAAAGGCCACCTGTGCCCTCTCAGTGGACTTCCATATGTGTTATTGGTATGCATATTTCAACCTTTGTTGCTGATCAGCAGCAGTCAGCATTGGCACATTAACCCGGTGCCTGCAGTGGAGGCCTTCATGCAGAAATCATTCACTGCAATGGTCATTGAGGAGACACTCTTGGTAGCTGCTTTGTTCATCTGGGCAGTCAGGGGCTCTACAGTTTTATGTCTGTTCAGCCATAAACATTTTGGATAGTGACATTTTGCAATGCATTGTATACTTTAACTATAGTGGCATGCAAACAGTTTAAAAACTTAGCCATTTCAGAAATGGCATGCAAACAGTTTACAAACTTAGCCATTTCAGAAATACTTCCACCCTTGGTCCGAAGGCCAATGATCATGGCAATTTTGATGTTGGATAAATTGCTCCATGTGTGCATTACATCAACGACTGTACTGTTCTCCACTTCTCCCCGACACCTTTTATATGCCATTCACTGCTAGTAGTGCCACCTGCTATCTGTGAGTGGTTATTACATGCTGACTCAAACATAGTTGGTTGCTACATTAATGTGAACTGACCATGTACATCATTGACATTTAAGAAGACTCTAAATACACACTGACTGTTGTGTATCTGTTTAAAGTGAAGGGTAGAACTGCTAGAAATTTGCTATTAGCAGCAACATAATTCATAGTGAAAAAGACAGTGTGCCCTTGGGGCTGTGACAGAAACCTGTGTCTCAAAAAACTTCAAACAAACATTATCTCCATTTGTCAAGCCTTATTTATGATGCACAAAGTGAAACAGATGACAACAAAGTGAAAACTGTATTAACTAATGATTTTAATTCTTCATATAAAGAAAAACATGGGCTTTTAACTGTTGTGTCATTACAAAGGTTAATGAGTAAAAGAAATAATCTGTCAAATATATATGTATCTCACTATTTCAGAATTCTGCAACACAATTTAAGTGTGAATGTAATGAAATTTCTTTAATAATATGGTTTCTTTCATGGCAAAGAATGGTACTTTTAAAACCATGAGATATTTGAAAGCTAACTTTTATCCTTCATAATGAATATACTGTCAGCAGTATATTATCTGCAGTCCATGCACAAATTTGATCCATTAATGGCTAAAAAAGAAAATTTTGGTATATGTTATATACAATCAAGTTTCAGTTGGACAAACTATTCAGTTGTAATATGGGGCGACTTCACCTTGCCAGGTATAGATTGGGAGTGTTATGCCATGAAAACTGGTGCCACAGACTGGTAATCATGTGGCATTGTTCTGGATGTCTTGTCCAAAAATTACCTTGACCGTATAGTTAGAGAACCAATTCATGAGGGTGACGCCTTAGACCTCCTGGCAACAAACAGACCAGGACTTATGGAATCAGTTAGTGTAGAGGAAGGTGTCAGTGACAATAAGGCTGGGGCAGCATCTATGCTGACAGGTCCTAAATGTTAAGAAATGTAGGAAGATATATTTGCTCAGCAAGGGTGACAGGATACAAATTTCACAATATCTCAGCAGTCATCACCAAATATTCGATGATGAGGACGAAGGTGTGGGGAACAAATAGAAAAAATTCGAAGGCATCGTTCAATATGCCCTAGACAAGTATGTTTCGAATAAGGTTTTAAGGGATGGGAAAGATCCACCATGGTTTAATAGCTGTGTTAGAAAATCACTATGTAAACATAGATCAGTTTATCTCAGATTCAAGAGAAGTAAGAACCTAGCTGACAAACAAAAGCTGAACAAAGTGGAAATGAGTGTAAGGAGAGCAATGAGAGAAGCGTTCAATGATTTTGAAAGTAGGACGTTGTCAACTGACCTGAATAATAATCCTAAGAGATTTTGGTCATATGTAAAATCAGTAAGTGGGTCAAAATCATCTATTCATTCTCTCAGCGACCACACCGGCACTGAAACGGAAGATAACAGAGAGAAGGATGAAACACTGAATTCAGTCTTCTGAAGTTGTTTCACAGCTGAAGATCATAACACTGTCCTTCCTTTCAATCATCGTGTGAATGTCGGAATGGCAGATATTGAGATAACTGATCACGGAATTGAAAAGCAGCTACTATCGCTTAGTAGTGGAAGAGCTTCAGGACCAGATGAGATACTTATTAGTTTCTATAAAGATTATGCGAATGAACTTGCTCCCCTTCTAGCAGTAATTTATCGTAGATTGCTTGAGCAACGAAAGGTACTTAATGACTGGAAAAACCTGCATGTCATTCCCGCTTTTAAGAAAGGCCGTAAGGTAGTCCACACAATTATAGACCCATATTGTTGACGTCAATCTGTTGTAGAATTATTATGGAACATGTTTTATGCTCAAGAATTGTGACGTTCTTGGAAAATGAACAGCTCTTCTATATAAATCAACATGGATTCCGCAAACAGAGATCCTGCAAAACTCAGCTCGCTCTGTTCGTCCATGAGGTCCACAACACAGTCGACAATGGTGCTCAGGCTGATGCCGTGTTCCTTGATTTCAGTAAGGCATTTGACACTGTCCTGCATTGCTGTTTAACGAAAAAGATATGAGCTTGCAGTGTATCAGAGCAGACTTGCACATGGATTCAAGACTTTCTTGCAGATAGAACTCAACACGTCGCTCTGAATGGAACTAAATTGACAGATGTAAAGGTGATATCCGGAGTACCACAGGGAAGTGTGATAGAACCATTGCTGTTCACAATATATATAAATGATCTAGTAGAAAGTGTCGGATGCTCTTTAAGGCTATTCCTAGATGATGCAGTTGGTTATACCAAAATAGCAATGACAGAAGACAGTACAAATTTGCAGAATAATGTGCAGAGAATTGAAGAATGGTGGAGACTCTGGCAGTTGACCCTGAATGTAAATAAATGTAACATATTGTGCATACATAGGAAAAGAAATCCACTACTGTACAGCTACACTATTGATGACAAACAGCTAGAGACAGCATCTGCTGTAAAATATCTAGGCATAACTATCTAGAGTGGCCTTAAATGAAATGACCATATAAAGCAGATAGTGGGAAAAGCAGACACCAGACTCAGATTCATTGGAAGAATCTTAAGAAAATGTAACTCATCCATGAAAGAAGTAGCGTATAAGGTGCTTGTTCGCCCAATTCTTGAGTATTATTCATCTATCTGGGATCACTATCAGATAGGACTGATACAGGAGATAGAGAAGATCCAACAAAAAGTGGTGCATTTTGTCACAGGATCATTTAGCTGGCAAGAGAGTGTTAAGAGATGTTAAACAAACTCCACTGGCAGACGTTACAAGAGAGACATTGTGCATCACGGAGAGATTTACTTTTGAAATTTTGGAACAGCATTTTTCAGGAGGAGTCAGACAACATATTACTTCCTCCCACATACACCTCGCATATTGAGCACCAGGAGAGAATTCGAGCAATTAGAGCCAATACAGAGGATTACCGACGATCATTCTTCCCACGCACTATGCACAAGTGGAACAGGGGTGGAGAGATCAGGTAGTGTACCCTCCGCCACACACCATTAGGTGGCTTGCAGAGTATGATGTAGATGTAGAGGAGCACGACACATCAAATTACCTTGAGAGGGAGAGAGAGAGAGAGAGAGAGAGAGAGTTTCCACAATACTGCTGTTTACAGTATGAGACACAAAAATTTTTTGAGAGTTTACTGACTGGGAAGAATCTCTTTTAGTTATATATGACACTGACATATTTAACTAATTCTGCATGAGCTAATTTGACAGTATGGAGAAAATATGAGTGAAAAGTTTTGCTAATGTCACATGTTGTATGATGAGGTATCGAATATATTGCTTCCCCCTACTTATACCTCCCGAGGAGATCACGAATGTAAAATTAGAGAGATTAGAGCACGCATGGAGGCTTTCAGACAGTCGTTCTTCCCGCGAACCATACGCGACTGGAACAGGAAAGGGAGGTAATGACAGTGGCACGTAAAGTGCCCTCCGCCACACACCGTTGGGTGGCTTGCGGAGTATAAATGTAGATGTAGATGTAGATGTAATTTGATAGTGGGATAAGACACTGAAAACTGTTGATATAAATTATTATACTGACTGTTTTTTTTATATATATAAATGAAAACATGCTCTCCTTGTACTGCAGACTGTGCTGCCTTCCTTTCCACTCCTGATAGAAAAAATTACTTAGTGATGGTTTTCAAGTATGAAAACTACTGGGCCATTATTAAAGCATAAACTTCTTAATTGTCACACCATGTGAAAACCTACATATGTTCGAGCAGAACAGTGAAGCAGTTGCTGAGTCCTTTTACGAAACATGTTACAATCTATTTGATTTGTGATCTGAATGGCAGTAAAATTTGGGATTATAGCATTCAAATTTATGTTTCTAGAATAATGTCAGTATACATCTACACAAATCACACCCAGTATTTCATCAGGCAGTTGACAAACAGGATTCTTCAAAGATGTCATGTTGTTTAGTCATAAGGTTCCTTTTCATCTTCAGGACACATTAAACAAACTAATTTTCAGTAATGGACAAAAATTACAACTTGTGTGCTTCATGAACATTTGTTACATAATACTTTTTTTGCCTCCAAGGCATTAAAGACAAATTCCAAGTGTGAGGGAAATACTATTTTTACTAATAAAATGTGGCAGTAAGTCTAGTGATACTGTGAAAAGCTACAAAACTATGTGCATCTCAAACTGGGTAAACTTTATGAGACTTGTAATTCCAACAGAGCATGTACAAGGACACTCTGCTTGTTGACCATTCCTTATTTTCAAAGAGTTATTCTTCGATTTTCTTTGCGATTTGGTCAGTTCACTCTGACTCATGATTTGACACCAAGTAATGTTTTAGCTCTGGGGATACATTTCCATGGAACTGCTGGACACTTAAAGAGTGCAGTATGGATGTATCTACCACTGTTCCATCTACAGTTTCATGCAAAACCTTCTATATCTGTCTCCATAGCCAAATGGTTAGTGGTTAATGTTGTTGGCGCAGAAGGACATGGGTTCAATTCCCAGTACCTCCTTGGATTTTTTCCTTAGATAAGGAGGTCTGCAATAGGGTCTACTCAACCTTGTAAGTCCAAATAAGGAACTGCTTGAATAAAGAAACAGTGGTACTCCCAGGATTCATCTGCTGGAATTTCAGCTGGCGGGATTGGCAACATGATGATCACATGTTCCACGATCACAGATTGTTCTTCTTACTGTCCTGTAGGCAGCATTTGTCCAATCAGAACAGGTCTAAGGCCTAATCTATGAGTGGTGTTTACTTGAACTATTTCACCTTGGATAACTTACCAATAGTCTTGAGAGTGTGTTGCCAGCAGTAGTGAGCACTAGAATAATTTTATTTTTGAAGAGGAATAAATATTTCTGTTTTTGCAATTTTTATGTTTCTTGTTTGTGTAATTTCAAAATGTGAATGTTTTGTGTTACACTGTTGTATATGACACAATGAAAGTATTAAATTTAATTTAAGACACCAGCCTTACATTTGATGATTGGCTTGTGTACCATATGGTTTTAGTCAAGAAGTCTATTCCAGTTTTGATAAACTATTGAAGTAATGCCAAGTGACTAGGATTGAAAAATTTGAAGGTGAACATTTATCAAAATATAATGATGTAACTGCCTTCAGTCTCACAGTTAAGAGAGATAGTTGCAACCATTCATTTGATATTTGCGTGCCATACCAGACATGTCATACATGAAAGTAGCAGTGCCCGTGAATATGAAATACAGGTATTGTTTTATCTTAGTCATGAATATAAAAGCTTGCATTTTCTAATGTTGAATAATGATAACTGCACAAGCAACATGTATTGCTATTTGTACAGTAGCCTTGAAGATGCATCAAAATATTTACTAGGCTTTTGCTTATTAAGATCTGGAAACAGATGAGTAGCTACAGAAAATAATTTTATATTTAGATTATCTTCAATACCCTGTATAAAATATTTTTTTAGTTGCTTACCATTAATATACAATTGGCATAATATTTTTATCTAGGACCTTTTCACAGGGATACTACAGACAATTTTCAACTGAAAGGCAATTCATTTTCTTGCAGGAAAAAAGAAATAGATGCAGAACTAGCTGAAATTGAACCTGTGATACAACAAGCAAGGGCTGCTGTGGGCAACATAAAATCAGAGTCACTTTCAGAAATTCGTTCACTTCGGGCACCACCAGAAATCATACGTGATATACTTGAATGTGTTCTTAGCCTTATGGGAATTCGTGATACTTCTTGGAACAATATGAAAAACTTCCTAGCTAAAAGAGGTGTCAAGGAGGAGATTAGGTAAGAGCAAAGTATAAAACTGCTTCATTAATAATCTGATCTTCTGCCATTATACTGTTTTGGGATGTGCTTTATGAAAATGGAAATGAATAACTTTTTCAGGTTTCTGTGATTTTTTTGTTTCTCTTATTTATAGGAAGAGGTTCTATCATGCAATATGTTGCATTAAATTATTAGTTAATTGCATAGGACAAACCTAGAATCTTTTTGATAATGTGCAATATGTGCATAACAAGCGTTATCCTGAAGATTTGTGTGATATATCTATGAAGCTCCAGCTATAGTACTCATTTTTGGGAATACAGGTAGTTTTTAGAGTAAGATATTGGAAGAGAAAAGCATTTTTCTTTGCAGAAGATTTAGGCTGGAAGAGCTCATAAAAAAGTAATGCAAATGAGATCTTTAATTATTGTATTTAATGTGTTTGATGAAGGTGCATCCACTAATGAATGAAATTTTAATATAATGTAGGAAAAGACAGATTTCTACTTACTGTAAAGAAGACACATCAAGTTGCAGACAGGCACAATTAAAAGACACATACATGAAGCTTTTGGCCACAACCTTCATTAGTAAAAGAGAGAGACAGCCCATTCACACACACACAAGCAAGCACACCTCACGCACTTACAACTAACAGCTGCCGATCTTGGACCAGAATTCTATGTAACAATTGATATGTTTATCAAATAATACTTTGATGAGAATATTCACATAAATTTTATGAACTTTGGAGAACGCTATGCATTGTTTGGCGATGCAAGAAATACAGTAGTAGTAGGCAAGTGAGCGTCTGGCAGCTGCAACTGTACCTAGCTTATACACAGTGTTTAGAGTAGCAGTTTTCTTACATGCCTTTGTGAAGAGGTGAACAGAAGAAATTGCTTATTTATTTGTGATGAGTAATGTTAATTAATTTTTTCTAACTGTTTGTTTCTTTTTTGGGAGTGTTAGTATTCAATTAGTTGACTTGAAGTTTAATGCACTAATTACTGACATGAGGTAGCTGTACATAGTATGTGTAGAATACCAGTACACATGCTTTATTACGTATTTTTACTTGTAAGTGATCACTACCTGACTGTATTTTGTGTATTGTGCTAAGTATTCCGTTTTATTTCTCTAATTGTTTGTATTTTTTTTATTATTAGTGATGTATTATCTAACTTTGTTCTGTATCTTCATTGTTAATAATGTCATGCATGTAAAGTTGCGTGTTATGAGCAGATAATAAATCAAAACCAAAATGTCACAGTCACCTGAGTAAAACTGAATTATTGGCCATTGCAAATATTCAGATGTACTCTAGCACTGATGAGTTATATCTAGTGCTTTCTTGGTGTGTACTTGAACGTGAACAGAGATGGCTAGGGATTGCATTTGTTGCTTATCGATACAGGGGAATTGGCCCCTAACCAAAAAAGTTGTTGAAAGATACAGTGGGCATAGTGGACAGACTTCAGGCACTGCTCTAGGTGATGATGGTGTTGAGGCATCAATACTTTGTGACCTTATAAACATTTACTACCAGGAAGAGAAAGTTGTTAGAAACTAGAGATGAACAGCAACAACATCTTAAATTCTGATAGGAAGGTATCTCGCAAAGCTAGGCTGGACACAATGTGCTCATTGTTATTGACATGACACATGTGAAAACAAATTGCCGGGGGATACTAGGTCTACTGATAAGGATTTCAACATCATTCACCCATAGACATCGCAGTGGCATAGCTACCAGAGCACCGTATGTGTCTACCCTTTAATAGGGAATGCTCACAGCCAAAAGGCTCAGTGTGGTGCACACAGGTGAAGCAAGCAGGCAACCATGCCACAGAGATGCATTCATGTTTCTTGCAGCCACCTGAAGAGTCTGAAAGAGGTCAAATTGTTGTGTTCCAATTGGCAGGGAGCAATGTCTCATAGTGCATTCGTCCAAGACACGCTAGACCTGCTCCAAGCCTCATGGTCTGGGTTGTGATAAGCTACAACTCTTGTTCACCATTGGTGTTCCTACAGGGGACACCAGCCAGCACTCAGTATGTACAAAGTGTTGTTAGAACGATTTTTTTGCCATTCTTGCAACAAGAAGGTGATGTTGTGTTCCAACAGGATAATGCTTGCCCACACACTGCCTGTGAAACTCAAGGTGCTCTGCAAAATGTGCAGCAATTTTCCTGGCCAGCATGATCTCTGGGCTTGTCTCCAATTTGACATGTATGGGATGTGATGTCCAATTTGACATGTGTGGGATGTGATGTGACTTGACTGACTCCTCAACCAACAACTCTTTACAGAACTACATGAAGAAGTTGACAAGACATGGCATAACATATCTCAGGATAGTATTTGGCATCTGTATGATTGAATGGATGCCAGAGACAGCACTTACATTTTTGCCTCTGGAAGCTACACCACCTAATAAAATGGGTGCTTCAGCATGGGTCAAAACATGGTACTTCAGAATTCCTTTATAATTGATCTGTAAATGTAATCATTTCATGTACTCCGTATGCACTGTTGCAATGATGAATCTTCAGCAAACTGGAAATCTGTAAAGGGGTGTATTAATTTTTTTCTGGCAATGTATTTATGCCCTTTTTTCTCCCCTTCTGTTGTGCAAAATTATTAACTACCTTATGAGAGTAAATATTTTGAAGCAAACTTTATCTTAGAAAAAAGCATAAAGCAGGAGTTTTCAGGCCTCTCAGGAGTTGGCATTCTTGATACACACCTGTTTAACTGTCATTAAATCCACTACTGATGAAATATTACAATAGCTGATGAATAATGACAAATCCAACTACATAAGGATAATGCATATTTTAATGCAAAAGTTAAAAAAAAGGAAAGGACAATTGTTCATTGGGAATTTCCAAAAAGAATAATGTATTTGCCTGTGACACATTTTTCTAGAACAAATGAACAGTAAAGTACACTTAGTAATAACCTAGTCAAACTAATAACAGACATGATCATATTTTTTTGAAACATTAATAAAATTGTATAGAATACTATGATTGATACAAGTAAAAATAAATACAAAGGTAAGGAAAAAGAGACTAATCATCTCAAAATTACAAATGGAAATTATGAGAATTTATTTAAGAATCATGGAGTATACAACACTCAATTAAGAGACAAATTCAGCTTGTTAGGTAATAAAGATTATACATAGATAACAAAGGTAGTCATGTAAATGACGAGAGATATTTCAGTCATGAAGAAAACAGAGGAAAAAAGGCACCTATGCCCAATGAGAGAAGCATTATATACACTGCTGGAAATGGAAAAAAGAACACATTGACACCGGTGTGTCAGACCCACCATACTTGCTCCGGACACTGCGAGAGGGCTGTACAAGCAATGATCACACGCACGGCACAGCGGACACACCAGGAACCGCGGTGTTGGCCGTCGAATGGCGCTAGCTGCGGAGCATTTGTGCACCACCGCCGTCAGTGTCAGCCAGTTTGCCGTGGCATACGGAGCTCCATCGCAGTCTTTAACACTGGTAGCATGCCGCGACAGCGTGGACGTGAACCGTATGTGCAGTTGGCGGACTTTGAGCGAGGGCGTATAGTGGGCATGCGGGAGGCCGGGTGGACGTACCGCCGAATTGCTCAACACGTGGCGCGTGAGGTCTCCACAGTACATCGATGTTGTCGCCAGTGGTCGGCGGAAGGTGCACGTGCCCGTCGACCTGGGACCGGACCGCAGCGACGCACGGATGCACGCCAAGACCGTAGGATCCTACGCAGTGCCGTAGGGGACCGCACCGCCACTTCCCAGCAAATTAGGGACACTGTTGCTCCTAGGGTATCGGCGAGGACCATTCGCAACCGTCTCCATGAAGCTGGGCTATGGTCCCGCACACCGTTAGGCCGTCTTCCTCTCACGCCCCAACATCGTGCAGCCCGCCTCCAGTGGTGTCGCGACAGGCGTGAATGGAGGGACGAATGGAGACGTGTCGTCTTCAGCGATGAGAGTCGCCTCTGCCTTGGTGCCAATGATGGTCGTATGCGTGTTTGGCGCCGTGCAGGTGAGCGCCACAATCAGGACTGCATACGACCGAGGCACACAGGGCCAACACCTGGCATCATGGTGGGAGCGATCTCCTACACTGGCCGTACACCACTGGTGATCGTCGAGGGGACACTGAATAGTGCATGGTACATCCAAACCGTCATCAAACCCATCGTTCTACCATTCCTAGACCGGCAAGGGAACTTGCTGTTCCAACAGGACAATGCACGTCCGCATGTATCCCGTGCCACCCAACGTGCTCTAGAAGGTGTAAGTCAACTACCCTGGCCAGCAAGATCTCCGGATCTGTCCCCCATTGAGCATGTTTGGGACTGGATGAAGCGTCGTCTCACGCGGTCTGCACGTCCAGCACGAACGCTGGTCCAACTGAGGAGCCAGGTGGAAATGACATGGCAAGCCGTTCCACAGGACTACATCCAGCATCTCTAAGATCGTCTCCATGGGAGAATAGCAGCCTGCATTGCTGCGAAAGGTGGATATACACTGTACTAGTGCCGACATTGTGCATGCTCTGTTGCCTGTGTCTATGTGCCTGTGGTTCTGTCAGTGTGATCATGTGATGTATCTGACCCCAGGCATGTGTCAATAAAGTTTCCCCTTCCTGGGACAATGAATTCATGGTGTTCTTATTTCAATTTCCAGGAGTGTAATTAGTAATTCAGTTTCAGAAAGAGAAACAAAATGTGCTGAAACAAAACACAGTATGTAAACTTAGACAGAAAACTCCTTCACAGCAGATTGAACATTACATTTCATCAGCTAACATGAAAAACAGCACACTAAATACTTTGGAGTAAAGGAGTCCACTCACTGAAAGGCAGAAGCCTTGAGTTGTCAACAGGCACACACAGTAAAGAAATAAAATTTGCCAGATTTTGGAATGAATCCTGTCTCAAGCTGGAGTACAAATACGCAAACAAACACACACACACACACACACACACACACACACACACACACACACACACACACACACACACCAGCACTTGTACATTATGCCGGCAATGTGCATCCAACCAGCACCATTTAGCACAAGCATGTACGCACGTGTGTGAGCATGTGTGTGTGTGTGTGTGTGTGTGTGTGTGTGTGTGTTTTCTTGTACTCTAGCTCGAGAAAAGATTCATCCTAAAATCTAGGAAAGTTTCTTTCCTATCTGTGTATACCTATCAACAACTCAACACTTCTGGTTTCATGAGTGATCTCCTTTACTCCTAAAGAATTTACATTCTACCAGAACTTACCTACTATAAAGCACGGTAACTAACAACAGAGAGGAAATTGTACAGATATTCTAAGAGTTCTTTAAATTTTGGTGTATTTCGAGCAATAAACTGTAAATACCAATAGTTAATAATGTAAATAATAACATTCTAGCAGAAACTGCATACATGTCATGAAAATACAGTTATGTTTTTTTGTGATGATTGCTCAATGAAGATAATAAAGCAAGTTTTTTTAGTAGTGAATTAGTTTTTGAACAATAAGACATAAACTTACTTAACATTACATTTTAGCCAATTAAGATTATTGTGATTGTTGTTATTAAATAATGAACTAATTTATTGCTGTTATCTGTTTCAACAGAACATTTGATGTTAGGTCAGTGACTCCTGAATCCAGAGCTCATGTTGAGCGTCTTATACAGGAACGTAAGGAATCTTTGGAACCAGCAAATGCAAAGAGAGCATCATCAGCAGCAGCACCATTAGCTGCTTGGGTCATTGCTGTAGTGAGGTATTCCAAGACTTTAGAAAAGGTGCGACCACTAGAGCGAGAACAAATTGCACTTCAAAGTGATTTGGAGGTAATGTTTTGTTCCATTCTTAAGTACAATTTCCCCTTTATGATAGTATAATCACTGTCAGTCTTCAGTTGGTTAGGTGTGACCTAAACCATTTTAGTACATTGCCCTGAAACCCATATTTTTGCCATTTAGAGAACAGCAGGCAGTGGTTCACTGTCAAAGGGCTTTGATAGTCGTTACTTCCTGTGGCTAGCAGGGAGTTATTTTCAGACAAGGCAATTTTGATAGCTGGTACTTTGAAACCTGTAGTGTTTTTTGAAATTGTCTTAAATTATTGTTCAAAATTTTGAATTTGGATTGTGAGAACCTTTTCAGATATTTTCATTCGGAAGAAGAGAGAATGGACGATAGTTTCCCATATTTTCTTTTTTGCATGTTTTTAACAGTAAATTAACTCCAACATTCTTCAGAATATGTAGAAAACAACATTCTTCAATTGAATGATTAACAATGTTGGATAGTGGCTGTGCAATTATTTCTACGTCTTCTTTTAACACTTTGTTTGGTATTTCATCATATCCTGCTGATGATTTCTTTTCTGGTTTTACTAAAAAGGTCCTTTTTCAAATCACTCAGTAGCAAAAAAATTCATCTTGTCAGCATAATTTTTACATTAGTGTCTGATTTATTTGCATTTATAATGCACTCATTAAAGAGTCCTGACATTTGAAAAAGATTTGCAATAAATTTTGTCCTCTATTGTGGTTTACAAAATATCATGGCTACTAGCTGCAGCACCTGCTTCATCTTTGAGCACTGAAAAAGTGCCTATGACTTGTTTACACTTCTCCAAATAAATATATTATTTTACAATTGTTTTATGTAATCTTTTACATAGGTTGCAGTGTTAGGAATTTTGTTGCATTTTAGTTTCCTGTGTAGAAATCTTTTTCTACACTAGATGATTTTATGCCTGCAGTAATCCACTTTACAGTACTTGCTGCTTTTCTCGGTATACAGTAAGAGGAAAATTTTTATTAAAATGTGCAGCAAGTTTCCAAAACAATTAGTAATATTTTCTGGACTAGAAATACCATGTTCTACAGTGCGCTGCACCGTATTTAATTTATGATGGAATAAGTTTATGTTTTCTGTGTTGAACTGCCATTTGGTGTAGGGTTTCTTTTAGAGGAAGGTTCTATTGCTTAACTCCATAAATAGGCCAAAAAGGTCAGAAAGTCCTAAATAAAAAAATCATAAAGTTGTGTAGAAACTGACTGTCCAAACCATGCAGCTGTATTATATCCTACTTAATAATCTAATAAAGAATGCGTGTATGTAGGTAATTACATTGTTTGTATGTATGGAAAATTGATGTTAAGGAAATGGTACAATTTTAGGGACTGTTGTTCTGATTCATGAAGTTTTGATTTTTAGCAATTATTGACCTACACACTTCTCAAAGAATCTTACAAATGCTTGTTATCACAAGATTTGTTGTATACTGCGGTGTGATCAAAAAGGAATGGTAATTTTGTTTTTATTAAAGGATTTGTATTTATTTTACAACATCAATTTTGTCTTCTTCAAAGTAATACCCCTCAGATATAATACACTTCTGCCAGCACTTTTTCAAATCTTGACAGCACTTCTTTAGCTCACTTTTCATTATGGTGTTCAACTCTTTCAGCAATTCTGTTTCTGTCTCATCAGTGGTTCTCTCCTGCCTTACAAATAGAAAGATGTTGCAAGGGACCATCCAAAAAAATTGCTTGGCATGAGCCATTAGCAAACTCTCTGAAGGTGATTCAATAATTTTTGAGAACAATTTCTTTACTTCTCCCACTGTTGTCAGTAACTGATGTGCCAGGCCATCCAGAGTGGTTGTCATCTTCAACCTCTTCTTGACTTTCTTTGAAATGTTTACACCACTCTTATCTTACTTGTAGTATTTTCACTAAAGCCCACAGTCAACATTTTGAATGTGGTGCTGCACTTTATTTCATTTTTCAAGAAAAATTTAATACAGTTTCTTTAATCCATCTTTTTTGAAAGGAAAAGTACACTGAGCTGTCTAAAACATGTACAATATTTTTGACTGTCAACAATAAATTAAGTAATCAAAACAGCTGAATATACAAATGTACATCAGGAACACGTATGCCAACAAAGTAATAATAATAATAATAAAATTCGAAAATAGGATTATAAAGCCTGCGAAATTAAAAAAATTCCATTACTTTTTGGCCACAGAGTGTGTGAGCAGCACCGGCAGCCCCGTTGAGTTTGATTATGATTTTCGTATCATCAGCAAAGAACACTATTTCTTTTTTATGAGTATAAGGCAAAAGGTCAGTTTTCAATAGAAAGAACAGGTGTGGTCTTAGGATTGAAGCCTATGGAACCACGATAGTAATTCATTCCTACACAAAAGAAGATTTCTCATGAGTGCTGCATGAGCTACAAGACATAACTGCTGATATTTCTGTGGTGGCATCAAAATTTATTGGGAGCATGAGGAAGAACCACACAGGTACAAGAGAGCTCTTACAGCTGAATGAAAATAGCACTCATCGTGTCCCCTGCCAGTGGCTGGAGAGAGGGCTTTCATGCCTGTGACATGGGCATTTACTGTGCTGCTGGGCTGCAAATATGATCAGATGCAGCCAGCGGTAATTGTAACTACCAAAAGATGTCAAAACTGTTCTTTGAAGAAGTAGTGTTGTCCTGTCACAAACCCAAGAAGTACACTTGCAACTTCAGCATTGTTTCCCTCCTTTTGTTTCTTATTGTGCTCCTTATCACACTACACATTCTTTTAAATTGTTCAGTTTTATTGTCAATATTAAGTTTTTCAAAAGGTGAGAGTGTACAACCAAAGAAAGTGAACTGGCTGACATTATAATGGATTTGTTATTAATAACCACCTAGCAGCAGACTTGAAATGTACCACAAAATTACCATGGATTCTGTTTTATTCAGTGAAATTTCAGAATTGTACTGTTACTTTAATTTTTTCAATTCCAGAAGTGCTCACTACAGCTTCAGAATTGGAGTATATCACCTGATTATTGTCAAGCAAGAGTCTCAATAGAAGGCTATTGCTATTTTCCCACTGATGAAACCTGACTGTAGAAGTAATGTTTTTGATTCTTCCCTTCTATCTAGGGCTGAACCAAGAGTGTGGTGAGATAGGCACCTGCTAAGGAGTGCAAAAACTGATGGGGTGTGGGAGGTCAGAAGATTGAAGTATTAAATGGGATAGGTATTTGAGCTCTTCTCCGACTTGTGATCCTAACTTCTGCCTTCAAGGAGAAGCCTTTTCCTTGGTCGACTACTATAAGCGCATCCTGTTTCCACAGTGTCATTTCATTGAAACATGATCATAAAGAAATATTTATTATTGAACAGATGTTTGTTGCTGACATGATGTATGTGACAAAATGCATTTAGTTCACACAGCTGCCACTTACACAGCTCACTCAAAACCAAAAGTGGACTCCATGCTGCTACTTCGCTGTGGCATTACAAGATCTCAAAGGTCGGTGAACGGGTGCTGAAACAAATATGCTGTTTGGCTGAAGAGTTCTGATTTTTCTCAACTTTTGCTGACTAAAGAGTTGCATGAAATGTGACAGTGGAGGAAACAAGCACAACAGGTGGAAGAGAAACAGTCGGTCTATGCACTACAGTGCACAGTACCAATGTGTTCCAAAATGCTGCAGGACGAACATGCGACTTTTCAGACTCATGTCTTGGGTTCTATTGGTCACAGAGATGAGGGGTCAAGTGTTTTTGATAGCACTTAGCCTAGTGACCATTTGCATATCTATTGGTAGAATGGGCGTACTGTAACTGTTCTACAGTACAGGGTTAAAATTTTAAAAATTACACGCTTCTTCCAGCCAAGGAAAAATGAGAAAACTGGTTGTTTCTTTTGCATTATGTGTGGTGTAGGCCGGGCCTTAGTCGTCTTGTGAAAGCACCATTTGTTCATAGGCAATTCCTAAGAAACCCCCAAGAACCAAAGATTTTTGGGTACCAAAATTATCAGTTGTGGGGCAGATCATTTCTATAATTTCTGTTTATGGTAAATCATTGGTATTTTTACCATATATTCTTTAAGACGATGTTCTTGGCGAACTTTGAAACTTTTTTTTAATATCATTATTCGTTACCGAGATCTGAAGGTTTGATGTTACCATACTTATGGACATAAAACATGCATGTAATATCTGGTCTGAGGCATAAATATAATTTTAACTGAAGTAGTGAACACATGACAAGGTTCTGGGGTCATCACATGCATTCTGAGGGCACCAAAGTATGTGTTGTATTGCCATTTTTTTCACCTTTAAAACATTATGACTCGCTTTCTCTGCATAATGGGCACATAACCCTTATAAAGGCTATCTTGACCTTGATATTATTTGTTGGAGCCACCTGGTGGTGTAAGCACATTACAAAAAATTATTTTGTCATATGAAATTCCTTGTACCACATTTCTTGATTTGCTGTAGGTATAGCCTAAAAAGTTGTGCATTTTTATATAAAGCAGTATAAAGTGAACTTGCATTGGATGACAGACGATTTTGCGTGAGCCTAATATTATGCATATTTTTTTGCTATGTGTCAAGGTATGTAACTGTGTTGAAGTATATAAATAAAACTTTACTGGCATACAGAATTTGTTTTATATAAGCAGTAACCCCTGCAGTAACTGGGGAAAGAAGAGAACTAGCTGGTAAATGCTCCAGTCAGAGCACAGAGAAGGTGAGTATGCTCCTCTTTAAAAGACTCTGACAGAAAAGTGGGGGAACCTACTGCCTCAATCCTTATTCCATCTTGAAACTTCCTGGCAGATTAAAACTGTGTGCCGGACCAAGACTCGAACTCTGGACCTTTGCCTTTCGCGGGCAAGTGCTCTACCAACTGAGCTACCCAAGCACGACTCACGCCCCGTCCTCACAGCTTTACTTCTGCCAGTACATCGTCTCCTTCACAGCTTTACTTCTGCCAGTACCTCATCTCCTACCTTTGGAAGGTAGGAGACGATGTACTGGCAGAAGTAAAGCTGTGAGGACGGGGCGTGAGTCGTGCTTGGGTAGTTCGGTTGGTAGAGCAGTTGGTAGAGCACTTGCCCGCGAAAGGCAAAGGTCCCGAGTTCGAGTCTCGGTCCGGCACACAGTTTTAATATGCCAGGAAGTTTCATATCAGCGCACACTCCGCTGCAGAGTGAAAATCTCATTCTTATTCCATCTTTCACGCCAAAAATTTTGGTGTGTGAACATATTCACTCTTTTTTGTGCTGGAAGAGAGTAGTAGAGAGACAGTGATGGTGGAAGAGACAGGTGACAGTGTCAGTGGGAAAGAGAAAGTGGCAGTGAAAGGGAATGAGAGATGGATGAATAAAACAGTAGTGGGAGCCAAAGAGAGGGGAGATAGTGATAGTCTTTGAGAGATGGTGACAGTAAAAGAGAAAGAGAGATGGATAGAGATAGTAGCAGTGGGAACAAAAGAGAGAGGAGACAGTGGAAATGGAAAACAGAGATGAGTGGGGACCATACACAGGCTGGAGGTATCTGGAACTCCTCCCCCCCCCCCCCCCCCCCCCCGCCCCTCTCCCCAGCACCTCCCCTCCCAGATTGGCAAACTTTAACACAAAAAAATTTGCCCACATTCTCCCATCCCCTATGCACACATGTTAAGAGGTCAAAACCCTGAGTAAACTATCTCCAAGGATATGTGTGGAGAGAGACAGTGGTGGTTGAAGAAAACAATGGCAGACCATAAGTGGAAAAGAAAGAGACAGCGGCAATGGGAGAGTAAAAGAATGAGACAAAAACAATGACAGTAGGACAGAGAGACAGTGGAAGTGGCAGAGAAGGTAAAGAAGAGTGAGAGAAAGGTATGAAGACAATGACGGTGTGAGAGACAGACAGGAGAAAGTGACAGTGGAAGAAAATGGAGACGGTGGGAGGAAGAGAAATATAGACGGTGACAGTGAGAGGGAGATACTAGGTATAAAGACTTCACTACAAAGAGAGGTAAGAGAAAAGGAATTTAGAATGTTCTGTGTTAAAAGAACATGAATATGTTTGAAAGATAAATTTTTTTGGGAGGATGGTGAATGAGGATTGAGGGAGCTGGTTCCCCACATTTCTGTCAAGAGTTGTTTACAGAGTAGTGTATTCTCCATTTTTAAGCTGGTTTCTATGACATTTACTTGCCCCATTTTGTAACTCCCAAGCTTCGATTGGTACAGTCTGCTGAATTCGAGAATAAGCCTTCTGTGGCTGACTAAGAATATTACAGGAGTTGTTGGTTATGCCTGTGAAAACAAACATAAGCTCTGCCATTGGCCATTGGCTGCATTGCTGAAGCATCTGGTCGTGTAAAACTGCTGGAATTAGGCCTTACTTATTTATAATATATTTTTGTTATTCTGGTGCAAATGAAACTTTGATATATGTCAAAACATTGAAATTCATAAGGTCTTTTGTTAACCACTGTGCTAGACTTATGGGCATGTTGTTAATATGCACATATCCAAAGGTCGAAAAAACCATAGAAAGGTAAATCTGTGTGTGTGTGTGTGTGTGTGTGTGTGTGTGTGTGTGTGTGTGTGTGTGTGTGTCTGTGTGTGTGTATGTTTGGGGGGGGGGAGGGGGGCAGGATCGCCTTAGTAGGGATCTGTTTCTACCCATGATGTTCTATAGCTTTTTCCGTAGTAAACTGTCAAAGACTTTGATGTAGACTATAAGTATGCAGTAGGTGCTGTGCTTTCACCCTGTTCTTTTATCAGTTACCTGTTTCATGATGATAACATTAGTAGCATAGAATCTAACCTAACAAAAACTGCTCTGTTCTTCTAGAAAGTCCCATGATTGTATGGAGTTGAGATTTCACTATTCTGATATAATGCTTGTATCCAGAGTCTGATAAACTGATTCCTCTGTGGTTATCAACTGCAACAGTTTCCTTCCATTGATTTCCCAGATGTATATCAAAATAGTCCCATGGTAAGGTTGTCTGCTACTGGAGCTTATCTATTTTGACTTTCATTTAGCTCAGTCTGTAATTCTTCTCAATCAATACCCCTGGTTTCATGTGCCAGAACTTCTCATCCTGGTCAAATGTATCACCTTCTGTCTGCCAAAATGTTCTGCATGCTACATGTAATCAGATGGTTTGTTGAAAGTAATGTGCGCATTGACATCTTCTTCCTTGTGGAGATGTTTCATTATTTTTTATTGTGAAATCTCTCTCTCATGTATCTTGTTGTATTTGATGTTTGACGTCTATGTGTCCCACAACTCATTGTTACAGTCTTTTCAGTCCTTTTGCTTGTAATTGGTATTCCTTCCAAATTCTCTTGTCTTTGTACTGACCTCCAATTTGCATAAATATGTCATTTGTTTCCTGTCTACCTTGCAAGACCACTCTGCCTCAGTGTTGTAAATTACTTTACTATGTTGTAAGTAGTCAAAATATCCACGGGTGTGCTGCCGGTCTATAGTGTCCAACGGGCACAATATTTCGGCGATCATACATGTCGCCATCATCAGGTGAACTGACGGACTGAGCTCCTGTGAACGTGCCGGCACGGAGATCCGTACGCGTACGGATCTCCGTGCCGGCACGTTCACAGGAGCTCAGTCCGTCAGTTCACCTGATGATGGCGACATGTATGATCGCCGAAATATTGTGCCCGTTGGACACTATAGACCGGCAGCACACCCGTGGATATTTTGACTATCAAATACGCCGGGAGAAACTCAAGAATCACATGTTGTAAGTAGTTTCTCATCCTGTTGACATAAAGGTTTGTGGTAGGATAAGATACTATAATACTTGCTATCCATCTTTTCTCAGTAATTTCTCTGGTACTGCTACTTTTTTCTTGTAGCACTTAGTTTTCAGTGATATATCTGCTTTCTCCAAATACCGGTCACATTCTGTATCATAGACTTACATTTTGAAATAATTTTCTTAATTTTTCAGTTGACATGGTGTATTCACTGATAGATTTGAGATCTCTGGCTTTCCAAGCATTGTTGTTGTTGTTGTTGTTGTGGTCTTCAGTCCTGAGACTAGTTTGATGCAGCTCTCCATGCTACTCTATCCTGTGCAAGCTTCTTCATCTCCCAGTACTTACTGCAACCTATATCCTTCTGAATCTGCTTGTTGTATTCATCTCTTGGTCTCCCTCTAAGATTTTTACCCTCCAAGCTGCCCTCCAATGCTAAATTTTGATACCTTGATGCCTCAGAACATGTCCTACCAACTGGTCCCTTCTTCTTGTCAAGTTGTGCCACAAACTCCTCTTCTCCCCAATTCTATTCAATACCTCCTAATTAGTTATGTGGTCTACCCATCTAATCTTCAGCATTCTTCTGTAGCACCACATTTCAAAAGCTTCTATTCTCTTCTTGTCTAAACTATTTATCGTCCACGTTTCACTTCCATACATGGCTACACTCCATACAAATACTTTCAGAAACGACTTCCTGACACTTAAATTTATACTCGATGTTAACAAATTTCTCTTCTTCAGAAACGCTTTCCTTGCCATTGCCAGTCTACATTTCATATCCTCTCTACTTCGACCATCATCAGTTATTTTGCTCCCCAAATAGCAAAACTCCTTTACTACTTTAAGTGTCTCATTTCCTAATCTAATCCCTCAGCATGTAACCTCCCCCTCACTTATCGACCTTAATGACAGTGAAAAATTAAACCGCGTGTACCTAATGGAAATTTGGGAAAAGCAATTGTCACCGAAGTTAATCTGTCGGTAAAGAGGGAGGAAACGGTTACATCTAAATGAAAGGAAAAATGCAAATGAAACTGGTGGATATTAATTTTGAAAAGGGGTAAAGTTAATAAAGAAAGTAAATGCGTGGCCATTACGTTAACAATTAACTAGCTGTAATTAGATATTAGAGATTTGGGGGAAATTACGGTCGCCAGTCCTATGGACAGTTACTGTAGTAACTGAAAAAGAAATTGCACTAGAAGTGTGGCAACTGAAGGTTGACACGTGAATTGTGAAAACTGAAAGATTGTCAGAAGTAATAAATTTCGCTACACTCTGACTTAATTTAGCAAAAGAATTAATAAAACCGGAAAGTGAAAGTTAATTTAGTGACTGAAATTAATAGTAGCTTTGTTTCTGAAGCACATCGTAATTCAGTAAAATACGATTAGTCTTGGGCTACCTCAATAATCATTTCAAAAGCTACTTGAATCTACGCAATTTAGAAATAAGAGATTTAGCTTTGAACTTGAATTAAATGATTCTGAACAATTAATAATAGTAAAATTTATTACTTACCAAGCTGAGCTGCAGTCACAGGTAAGCTAAAATACGATAACAAAACTCGCACTCTTAATTTATGCTTGTGTAATCTAAATATTGTAGCCAACTACGAATACTTTAACTGAACTTTGAAATTAAAGCAGTGAAATGGAATATTACTTTAATGCTGGCATTTGAATTTCAACGACACTCGGGTTCATTCCGGAAAAGGAAGGGACCCTGCTTGGTAATGCAATTGGGACAATGAGCGAGAAATGTTCATGCTAATTTGCTGTAATTATAGTTATGCAAATGGAACAGTTTGAAAAGCTGAGGTCTGCCATACAGTTCTAAAACTTTATGTGCTTCCAGTCTTCCTTGTCGGTTGATTGAAGGTTTCAAGCCGTCGATCGAGTAGGTGGCGACAGTCACTCATTGTCGGCCGTCGCTGTTGCAGAAGCTGGATGTTGGCGTCCCTTCTTCTCGACACGGTCACCAGGTGAAACGGGCTCTAGATGTGCGCCAGCTAATGCTTCCCGTCCGCGACACCGTGTCAGAAACTATCATAGAAATTCAAGCGCAATTACATGCTGCCAAACCCCGAAAGCGTGGCAACTCGCAGGAGCATCACACAACACACCTGCTCCACTGCACTACTCCCGCCAGACTCCCCCTGCTCTGCCCGCACTCCACGCGGCCGAGTTCACACTACCAAAGATCCTAAACACTTTTGTTCTCCACACGACCTATCGATGTATTCGTTCGACAGCATACTTTTCCCTAGGCAAGACCCAGCGTAAAATACAAATAATATTTACAAAACAAACCAATTATACGTCGACATAGATGCATAAATATATATATACAAATAGTAAAACAATTACAATATATAAAGAGACAGAATTGTCATATCTTCAGGTGACAAAATAAGGAAAAGAATTTATAGTACAATAGATGGAAATAGGAGGATATGCATTTCCGGCGTTACAAACATCACCCGATTTAATTCGACTACATTCCATTATCCTCGTTTTGTTTTTGTTGATGTTCATCTTATACCCTCCTTTCAAGACACTATCCATTCCGTTCAACTGCTCTTCCAAGTCCTTTGCTGTCTCTAATAGAATTACAACGTCATCGGTGAACCTCAAAGTTTTTATTTCTTCTCCATGGATTTTAATACCTACTTCGAATTTTTCTTTCGTTTCCTTTACTGCTTGCTCAATATACAGATTGAATAACGTCGGGGAGAGGCTACAACCCTGTCTCACTCCCTTCCCAACCACTGCTTCCCTTTCATGCCCCTTGACTCTTATAACTGCCATCTGGTTTCTGTACAAATTGTAAATAGCCTTTCGCTCCCTGTATTTTACCCCTGCCACCTTCAGAATTTGAAACAGAGTATTCCAGTTAACATTGTCAAAAGCTTCCTCTAAGTCTACAAATACTAGAAACATAGGTTTGCCTTTCCTTAATCTTTCTTCTAAGTTAAGTCGTAGGGTCAGTATTGACTCACGTGTTCCAACATTTCTACAGAATCCAAACTGATCTTCCCCCAGGTCGGCTTCTGCCAGTTTTTCCATTTGTCTGTAAAGAATTCACGTTAGTATTTTGCAGCTGTGACTTATTAAACTGATAGTTCTTTGGGATTGGAATTATTACATTCTTCTTGAAGTCTGAGGGTATTTCGCCTGTTTCATACATATTGCTTACCAGATGGTAGACTTTTGTCAGGACTGGCTCTCCCAAGGCCATCAGTAGTTCTAATGGAATGTTGTGTACTCCCGGGGCCTTGTTTAGACTCAGGTCTTCCAGTGCTCTGTCAAACTCTTCACGCTATATGATATCTCCTATTTCATCTTCGTCTACATCTTCTTCCATTTCCATAATATTGTCCTCAAGTACATTGCCCCTGTATAGACCCTCTATATACTCCTTCCACCTTTCTGCTTTCCCTTCTTTGCTTAGAACTGGGTTTCCATCTGAGCTCTTGATATTCATACAAGTGGTTCTCTTTTCTCCAAAGGTCTCTTTAATTTTCCTGTAGGCAGTATCTATCTTACCCCTAGTGAGATAAGTCTCTACATCCTTACGTTTGTCCTCTAGCCATCCCTGCTTAGCCATTTTGCACTTCCTGTCGATCTCATTTTTGAGAGGTTTGTATTCCTTTTTGCCTGCTTCAGTTACTGCATTTTTGTATTTTCTCCTTTCATCAATTAAATTCAATATTTCTTCTATTACCCAGGGATTTCTACTAGCCCTCGTCTTTTTACCTACTTGATCCTCCGCTGCCTTCACTACTTCATCCCTCAAAGCTACCCATTCTTCCTCTCCTGTATTTCTCTCCCCCATTCCTGTCAATTGTTCCCGTATGCTCTCCCTTAAACTCTGTACAACCTCTGGTTTAGTCAGTTTATACAGGTCCCATCTCCTCAAATTCCCACCTTTTTGCAGTTTCTTGAGTTTTAATCTACAGTTCATAACCAATAGATTGTGGTCAGAGTCTACATCTGCCCCTGGAAATGTCTTACAATTTAAAACCTGGTTTCTAAATCTCTGTCTTACCATTATATAATCTATCTGATATCTTTTAGTATCTCCAGGATTCTTCCATGTTTACAACCTCCTTTTATGACTCTTGAACCAAGTGTTAGCTATGATTAAGTTATGCTCTGTGCAAAATTCTACCAGACGGCTTCCTCTTTCATTTCTTACCCCAAATCCGTATTCATCTACTATGTTTCCTTTTCTCCCTTTTCGTACTCTCGAATTCCAGTCTCCCCTGACTATTAAATTTTCGTCTCCCTTCACTACCTGAATAATTTCTGTTATCTCATCATAGAATGCCAGTAAATCATATACACATGTGAAAGCAAGTGGTAGACATGAAACGACATCCAGAATCCTACCAAATGCTTTCTCAGAAAATTATTTTGAATGATTAATTCAGGACTCTGCTCAAAGCAGACCTCATAGCAACAAATATCGTGAGCAAATAGAGAACATCATGATGGATACAGGGATTAATGACCATAATGTCATTGTTGCAAGACTGAATAACATAACATGCAAACCCACAAGAACTAAACACAAAATATATGTATTTAAAAAAGCAGATGAAACTTGACTTGATGCCTTCCTAAGAGACAGTCTCCACTTGTTCCAGTCCGACTATGTAAGCAGAGACCAGATTTGGTTTAAATTCAAAGAAATAGTTTCAACAGAAATTGAAAGAGATGTACCAAATAAATTTGTAAGAGATGGTACTTATTTCCCATTGTACACTAAACAGGTCAGAACACTATTTTAGAAGCAATGAAAAAATTATGCCAAATTTAAAAGAATGCGACAGCTCCAGTATTGATGAAGATTCACAGAAACTCAAAATTCAGCAGTCTTCAGTGCAATATGCTTTTAATAGTTTCCGCAACAAATCTCAAAATCTGGCAGAAAACCCAAAGAGGTCTGGTCGTGTCAAATGCAAGATGCAACCAATACCTTCACTGTGCAGTGACAATGGCAATATTATTGATGACAGTACCACTAAAGCATTGTTACTAAAGACAGTTTACCAAAATTTCTTCATTAAAGAAGGCAAAATAAATATTCCAGAATTGGAATCAAGAACAAGTTCCAATGTGGCTAAAATAGTGTAGCGAAGCTGTTTAAATCACTTAACAAAGGGAAGACTTCTGGTCCAGATTGTACATCAGTTAGGTTCCTTTCAGTGTATGCTGATACAGTAGATCCTTACTTAGCAGTCATGTACAGCTACTCACTAGTCAAAACATCCATATTCAGTGGCTGGAAAGTTGCACAGGTCACACCAATACTTAAAAAAGAAAATATGAGTATCCAATGAATTACAGACCCATATCACTAATGTCAATTTGCAGTAGGATTTTGAAACATATACTGTGTCTGAATGTTGATTACTTCTAAGAAAGTGATTTACTGACAAATAACTAACACTAATTCAAAACATAATATTCTTGTGAAACACAACTAGCTCTTTGTTCTCATGAAGTAATGAGTTCTATCAACAGCAAATATCAAATTAACTCCAAATTTTTAGATTTCCTCAAGGGTTTTGACATCTTTCCTCACAAATGACTTCTAAGCAAATTGCATGCCTAGGGAGTATCGTCCCAGTTGGGCAACTGAATTTCTGATTTCCTGCCAGAAAGTCACGATTCCTAGTAACTCATGGAAAGTCATTGAGTACAACAGAAGTATTATTTTGCATGCCCACAATGAAGTATTGTAGGCCCACTGCTGTTCCTGATCTACATAAATAGTTTATGAGACAATTTGAGCAGCCCTCTTACACTGCTTGCAAATTTACTGTCATGCAAACTCATCAGTTCGATCAAAATCTGTTGCAAAATGATTTCGACAAGAAATATATGTAATGGGAAAAGTGACCTAAAGATTGAAAAATACGAAGTCCTCTATATGACTACTGAAAGGAATCCGCTAATTTTTGGTTACACTATAAATTACACAAATCTAAAGGCTGTGAATTCAACTAATTACTTGAGTTTACAATTACAATAACTTAAACTGGAATTATCATATAACTAATAAGTTTGTTTTTTCAACACAAAAATGATAATTTCTGATCTTCACACATTATATCAATGCATGCTTATATATTTCAAGTTATAAAGTCTCTTTGTATGTCAACTAAACCTTTGTATATATGAACTAAAATCTATGACAGTGTATCAAAACTGATTGTTAGGTGGGCAGCAAACAAGCAAATAAATAAACAAATGAATAACAAAAAAAAAATAATAATGTTGTGGGGAAAGAGAACCAAAGACTGTGATTCATTGGCATAACATTTAAAAAATACGAAAGGTCTGCTAAAGAGACTGCTTACACTATGCTTGTCCATCCGTTTCTGGAGTACTGCTGCATGGTGTGTGATCGGCATCAGATAGAATTGATGGAGGACATCAAAAAAGTTGAAAGAAGGGCAGCTCTTTTTGTATTATCGTGAAATTGGAGTGGCAATTTTGGTTGCCTGAGGATCTCTTCAAGAAAGATCAATCACCAACTTTTTCATATGTATGCAAAAATAATTTGATAGTGCACACCTACCTAGGGAGAAATGATCATCATAATAAAATAAAAGAAATCAGAGCTTGTGCAGAAAGATTTAAGTGTTTGTTTTTCCCATGTATTGTTGAAGAGTGAATAGCAGAGAAAAGGCTTGAAGGTGGTTTGCTGGATGCTCTGCCATGCATTTAACTGTGAACTGAAGAGTAATCATGTAGATGTAGATGCAGATGTAGATGAAAGAAATACAATGATGTTGCATCATCAATTGATTAATAATAGTACAAATGATTTTTTTTGAATAATAATAATTACACTAAGACTAGAAAAAAACTCACATTGATTAAGTGTAATTGTTTCTTTCAACAGGCAGCGGAGAAACAAGTAACTGAACTGAGTGGTGAACTAACAGGCGTGGATCACAAAGTGGCAGAATTGCGACAGCAGTTGAACTTGTACACTAGAGAAGCAGCAGAACTTGAGATAAAACTTTCACATGCTCATAAAACAATTGCTTCAGCTGAGGGACTTCTACAAAAACTTGGAGATGAGTTTCAAAGATGGACAGAACAGGTTTGTTGGTGTAGTTTCATGGTATTCAAAAGTAAAAACATCATTTATACAGAACAGTGAATGAACAGTAACTTGTGTGCTACTGGTGCAGTGAAAACATTTTATAAGGCTGAGACAGAGTTAAGAATTTGTGAGAAACTTCTTGACTCTCCAAGGAAAGAGAAACAATAGTTTTATAGTTTGATTTGACTATGGTGATATTTTTCAGAAAGCACCTTAAATACAAAACAGTAAAAATACTATTATTCATTATCTCAAGGCTAATCCTTATTCTTAATACTGATACTGATGTTGAAATTAATACAAAATCCTTCTGAGGAGGGAAAAACATTTTGCTGGAATATGTTTGAGCAGTTGAGCAAAGGGATGGGGGGTAAGGGTAATACCCACACCATATATATATTTTACAGCAGAAAAAATCTGTTACAGACCCCAATGATTTTTGCAAGGAACTTAGTTAATATTTCATTGAAATCAATGTCAAAAATCATCCAGCAACCCAATACTGATTGGTAGGTGATATGGTAATCATACTCTGTGTAAATGAATCCATATATTTGGTACCTGAGGTCAATACCAGTGATGGATTCCCAAAACTGTGCCCATAGGGAGTTTCTTTTATTGTAAATATATAACCTGGGGGACTTGAAAGAAACAGTGAGATTGATGCCCAGTGCTAACATATGAAGTTTTTCAAAAATACTTTTACATATTTTGGGGAAAGGTTGTGTATACCAAAATGAGAAGAAAAAGTTCATGTAAACAAATGTCTGAAAGTTGATGTTCAGTGGCTTTCCAGATACAATATATGAAGGGCTTATTTCAGTAGTGGTACAAGTCCATTACCTCCACTTTTCTGTCTATGATGCTTCTGAAATTAATGATCCAAACAAACAGAAAGAAAGATTCATCTCTAGCAAGAAGCAATATACTTGAATATTTCTGGTACCTCAACTGCAGATTTTTCAGCACTCATTTAACTTCAGGACTCTGTATCTCAAAATGAACAAAAATGGACTTGGACCACTATTGAAATAAGCCCTTCATATCAACTTCACTTACCCTTGCACTCATCCTATACTAGATGGCACTTTCTTGCCAGGCAGACTTGTTTACATTTTTCATTTACTAGGATCCAACATGTCCATTGTGTACAGGTAATGAATTAACTGAAAGTGCTCTACTAAAACCTGGCAGGATATACACTTTGCAAGCAGACAGACACAATTTTTGTATATAGTCACATCAACGGTAATGGATGTGAGGCTGCAGGCTGTATCATATGGCACTTCCAGACTAAAGACAGCCATGTCAGCCAACCTTTGGTGCCACATAATGTCGAGTTGCTGAGACAGGATACGTAGTGCCACAGACTATTTCTGAGGAAGACCATATATTAGTCATATGCGTAACCAGGAAGAGCACGTTCCACAGGTTGTCGAAGAATAGCCAGGTATCAGCATAAGACAAGGGGCCCTGGCACCTGGTACACCCCCAAGTTCAGTATGAGGGATACTTCATGAGCAACTTATGTATCCATATCATTTTAAATGTGCCCAGGGTCTTACTCCTGCTGAACACCCACCAAGGCGAACTTTTGCTGATGGACTGTTGCACAAACTGGCAGTACATTGTTTGTGTGTTTGTGTCTTCAGATTTGTTTACAAATGAGGAATCATTCGGGAGAGATGAAATAACAAATTTCCATGACCAACAAATAAGGGCCAATTACAATCCTTCTGCTAAAATACAGGCTAGACATCAGCATCATTTGAAGATTAATGTGTGGGCTGGAATCGAAGTTAACTGATAGGGCCATATGTTCTCCAAGCAATTAATCTTATAGGTACTCTCTACAGGGACTTCATCCAGACCAGCCTCCAAGACCTGTTAAAATACGTGCCACTGCAAATAAGTAGAAACATGTGGTTTATGGATGATGGAGCTCCAGCACATTTCAGTCTGTGTTCGAGATGCACTGGCTGGTATCTGCTGTGAGAGATTGGTAGGTAGAGAAGGACCTGCATGTTCTCCAACCTCTGTCTTTTTGCATGATTATTTTTGGGGTATCTTAAACAATTGGTCTATTCAGCAGACCACCTGAATGCAGAAACTCTTCATCAACCTGTCACAGAAGCCTGCAAAAATATTCAAAACCATTAGGGAGTATTTGAAAGGAAGCGACAGTCAGTTCATTGTGCAGGTATAAATGATGTTTCACTATTATATATTTTATAATGACTTTGACTAACAACTTTTTACTTAGGATTCATTGAGCGCACAGGAGATGTTGAGCATTTACAATGAGTTTATGTGTTGATTAGCTGCAATCACCTAAATTGTCAACTCATTAATAACTTGAAAATGAAGGATTTTCAGACATGTGTTAATATGAACTTTCTTTCTTGTTTTGGTGTAAGGAACCTGTCCCCGAAGTTTGTAAAATTATTTTTGAAACAACCTGTACTGCACTCTAATAACATCGATGAATTTGAAGTACTTAATATATTACACACCATTGTAAATATATTCTAGGGACAGTCCGTACGACACCACAGAGAGGCTTGGTAGTTTTGGGCCACATGTATCTTTTCAGTGGCAGCAAGAGTGAAGATTTCCAATGTTTGCATCAGTTGTGTTCCACATTGTCATGGCACTTTTGGAACTTTCAGAGGGGAAGCAGCTCTTCTATTAAGCACCGGTGTTTCAATGACATTTGTAGTTGTTGATGGCATTGTATATTAAGTGTATCGTACTGAATTAGCGCACCATCAGATTTAAAACTAACATTTGGAATTCTGTAAGGATTGTGGTACACCATCAATCAGTTTAATACAATGTTCAAGGGATGTATAACTTGCTTTGAATAATTATCTCATTGGACACTATATAGGAATAAGCCACATGTTAAATCTTATTAAAGATCATATAGGAGAGTACTTGGCCAATGCAATACACTATAACATAACACAAAATAATATAACAAAATTTATACCTGGTTACATTAATAACTTGCTGGGGACTATATTACGGGAAAAAACTATGACATAAGATAATTAAAAGTGAGCTCTTTCTAAAGAAATTTTGGTCTTATGTCAAAGCGGTAGGTGGATCAAAACAAAATGTCCTGACACTCTGTGACCAAAATGGTACTGAAACAGAGGATGACAGACTAAAGACCGAAATACTAAATGTCTTTTTCCAAAGCTGTTTCATAGGGGAATACTGGACTGTAGTTCCTTCTCTAGATTGTCTCACAGATGACAAAATGGTAGATATCAAAATAGACGACAGAGGGATAGAGAAACAATTAAAATCGCTTAAAAGAGGACCTGATGGGATACCAGTTCGATTTTACACAGAGTACGTGAAGGAACTTGCCCCCTTCTTGCAGCGATGTACCGTAGGTCTCTAGAAGAGCGTAGCATTCCAAAGGATTGGAAAAGGGCACAGGTCATCCCCATTTTCTAGAAGGGATGTCGAACAGATGTGCAGAACTATAGACCTATATCTCTAACGTCTGAAGGAACTTGCCCCCCTTCTTGCAGCGGTGTACCGTAGGTCTCTAGAAGAGCGTAGCATTCCAAAGGATTGGAAAAGGGCACAGGTCATTCCCGTTTTCTAGAAGGGACGTCGAACAGATGTGCAGAACTATAGACCTATATCTCTAATGTCTATCAGTTGTAGAATTTTGGAACACGTATTATGTTCGAGTATAATGACTTTTCTGGAGACTAGAAATCTACTCTGTATGAATCAGCATGGGTTTCGAAAAAGACGATCATGTGAAACCCAGCTCGCTCTATTTGCCCACGAGACTCAGAGGGCCATAGACACGGGTTCACAGGTAGATGCCATGTTTCTTGACTTCCGCAAGGTGTTCGATACAGTTCCCCACAGTTGTTTAATGAACAAAGTAAGAGCATATGGACTATCAGACCAATTGTGTGATTGGATTGAAGAGTTCCTAGATAACAGAACGCAGCATGTCATTCTCAATGCAGAGAAGTGATTTCAGGTGTGCCGCAGGGGAGTGTCGTAGGACCATTGCTATTCACAATATACATAAATGACCTTGTGGATGACATCGGAAGTTCACTGAGGCTTTTTGCGGATGGTGCTGTGGTATATCGAGAGGCTGTAACAATGGAAAATTGTTCTGAAATGCAGGAGGATCTGCAGAGAATTGACGCATGGTGCAGGGAATGGCAATTGAATCTCAATGTAGACAAGTGTAATGTGCTGCGAATACATAAAAAGAAAGATCCCTTATCATTTAGCTACAATATAGCAGGTCAGCAACTGGAAGCAGTTAATTCCATAAATTATCTGGGAGTACACATTAGGAGTGATTTAAAATGGAATGATCATATAAAGTTGATCGTCGGTAAAGCAGATGCCAGACTGAGATTCATTGGAATAATCCTAAGGAAATGCAATCCGAAAACAAAGGAAGTAGGTTACAGTATGCTTGTTCACCCACTGCTTGAATACTGCTCAGCAGTGTAGGATCCGTACCAGGTAGGGTTGATAAAGAGATAGAGAAGATCCAACGGAGAGCAGCGTGCTTCATTACAGGATCATTTAGTAATCGCGAAAGCATTACGGAGATGATAGATAAACTCCAGTGGAAGACACTGCAGGAGAGACGCTCAGTAGCTCGGTGTGGGCTTTTGGTGAAGTTTCGAGAACGTACCTTCACTGAGGAGTCAAGCAGTATATTACTCCCTCCTACGTATATCTCGCGAAGAGACCATGAGCATAAAATCAGAGAGATTAGAGCCCACACAGAGGCATATCGGCGTACAATACGAGACTGGAATAGAAGGGAGAACTGATAGAGGCACTCAAGGTACCCTCCGCCACACACCGTCAGTTGGCTTGTGGAGTAAGGATGTAGATGTAAATGTAGATGTAGACTACAACATAGTGACAAGACATAAAATGAATATTCATATCAACTATTTTAAGCATAATCCAGAAATAGTGGAATAATTCATAGAATAAATGGAAAAGTAAAAATAAAATGAGAATTTGAGCAGAAAGAATAGTGCCAGAATTTTGAAACCAGTAGAGAGACAGCAACCACATTTACATTCATTAACTGCTTGAAGAGCTACATAGTGTAACAGAATCATTTTCCCTTGTAAGAGTCCGATAGACTCTCACATTGCCAGAAGATCAGTGATCAGACCAAATATTACACCCTCCTATTTCCCACCTCCCTCAAAACTTAATCACTCTCTCTCTCTCTCTCTCTCTCTCTCACTCGAGGTAAAATGGGTAAGATGTTCCACTCTTGTTAATCTGTGCTCATGATAAAATTTGGTTGTACAGCAATGAGATTTATTTCCATCCAGTAAATTCCTTTTTTCTAAATTGAAATCCATGTGAGATGTCTTATGCCACTCAGTAACAATTATGATTTATTGTTGACTCATACACAATGTTAGTGATAGTGTATACTCTGCTGAAACTAGATCATATGCTGTGATGACTACTCTCTACAAGGGTGTCACAAATACTTCTACAATACAGTTATATATTCAGTGACTGCCAGTGGTATCAATGTTCTAGTGATAGCAGTCCATTCCCATGAATTTCTGGAGCCAGGACAGTCACAACATCACTTGTTGCCATCATCCATCACAGCTGCATGTACTGTGAATACAAACCTGGACACCATGCATTTTATGGTACTGAGAACTGCTTTTTGAGTGATTAAAACCCAGTTTGCTGCTTTATCTGTTAAACAGCCCCAGAATCGCATCTGTATAAGGATATATATGATGCCTGGAAACCTATGGGATAAGGCTGTGAGATTTTTGGATGCAGTGATAAAACCCAATGAACACAGATTTGAGAAACAGTTACAATCATTCTAATTAAGTAAGGCACCATGGCCTTAAGGGATCCTTATCAGATTTTGTAAAGAATTTTCAGCTGAGTTAACCCTCATTTTAAACATAATATACTGTATACATTTTGATCAAAATACTGTGGCCCGTGCTTGATAAAGTGCATAGATCACACCTGTCTACAAGAGGTGTAACAAAAGTGATGTAAACAACTGCTGTCCAGTCTCACTGATATCTGTCTATTGTAGACTTCTGGAACTTATTCTGAGTTCAAATGTAATGAACTAACAGAATGGCCTTTTCCATGCCAACTGGCATGGTTTCTGGAATGGAAACAGGGATAATATGAAACCCAATTTCTGGTTTACTTACATGATATCCTGAAACGTATGGATCAAGAAAATAATTATGTGCAGTTTTTCTTGACATTATGAAAGTATTTGACTTAGTAATCACAAAAATTTATTAACAAAAGTATGATTATATGTGCTATCATCTGGGTGTACAACTTCACAGGAATTTGAAATGGAATGATGACATAGAGTGGGTTGTAGGTGAGGCAGGTGGTAGAGTTGAGTTTATTGGTAGGATACTGGGAAAATACAATGAGTCTATAGAGGAAAAACTTATGCATCCCATCTTAGAATGTTGTTCAAGTGTGCTAGACACAAACCAAATACAACTAACAGTGAATATTGAACATATGTAAAGAAGGGTGTCTGCTATGTTCACAGGTTTGTTTGACTCATGGGAAAGTGTCATGGATAAGATTTCTGAAGATAGATGCAAATTATATTGCAATAGCCTGCTTACAAAATTTCAAGAGCCAGTACTAAATGAAATATCGAGAGATATTCTTCAGCTCCATACATATCGCTCCTGTAAGAACCATGGAGAAAAGATTGTACTAATTATTGTGTGCACAGAGCCAAGCAGTAATTCTTCCAATACTCCATGAGCAGTTGGAAGAGACTCTTAACATTTGTGGTTTGCAGAGTATGGTTGTAGGCAAAGATGTAGACAGAAGGGGTGCGTGAGAAATACATATAAACTGGGAGGAAAGAGAGCTCTGAACTGCCACTGTTGGTGGCAAATTAGGTTACTTCTGACCAGTGGTACAGAATAGAAGAATCTTGGTGTATGAGAATGCAGGTCTATAACTGGGACAAGACCAAACAATCAGAAAGAAACCCACATATAAGAAGAGTGGCCAAGTCTTTTATCACATAGTCATCCAAGATGTAAGCATGCATCTGTGCCCATAATGATCTTTGCTGGCTGACTTACTGGCATGAAGTATGGATAGGAACCACATCAAGATGCCGAATGATGGCAGTGTGCACCTGATATGTTTATGAGTCTGTGAACTTATGTTCCCAGGCCAACAGCTGAACCAAAGCTTTTTAACTGCATCAAAAGGAAGCACTGTCCCTTATCACTGGAGTTCATAACATCCTGCAGCACTCCAAGCTAGGGGGCTACACAGGTGTGTAAAACCAAAGGATGAAAGTAACTTTTGCATCATGTGTCACTGTCAAGATACACAGCTTGAATAAACTTGGATCATACATAGAAATAAATGCTGCAGTGTAGTACAGAAGATAACTGAAAGAAATATGCACCGAGACAGACAGAAATGATACTTTTAGTCAAAGACAATAAAAGGCTGTGTGATCACCAGAGATGGCAACAAATGCTGTGCAATGTGTTCTCCTGCTGGCCACAAGATTGGTAACTAGCTTTTTTGATAGGGCATTCCATTCTTCCACCAGCGTGATTGACAACTGCTGGATGGTTGTTGGTGTTTGTGGATTTCCCCAATGCATTCCATACGTGCTCGTTGGGATTTAACTAGGAATCTGGTACCAGTCCATTTGCTGAATATCGTCTCATTCCAGGAGCTCCTCCACCAGAACAGTTTGATGTGATTGGACTTTGTCATCCACCAAAATGAAGTTAGGGCAAAATGCACTCTTGAAAAGATGCACATGGGGAAGGAGTTCAGTGTCACAATGTTGTAGACCTGTGAGTGTACCATGTTCAGAGATTTGCGATGGTGCCAAGAGCGTAGGCACTGGACCAATGAGGAGTGTGTTGTGTGCTCTTCTCAGATGAGAGCAGATTCAGTCTCCATAGTGATTGTGGACAGAAACAGATGAGAAGACATAATGCACCCAGGAATGTTGTCAAACATGATCATTCTGGTGGTCTGGATGGTATAGTGTGGGAAGGCATAATGTTGCTTGGGCATATTGACCTCCAACTCACTGGACAACATTATTGTATAATTGTATTCCATACCTATGTGTCTTTTCTGTGGTGCATTTGACCCTGAACTCACTTTTGTGGATGAAACTGTAGGACCATATTGAACAATGCAAGTGAAATATCTCTTGCAATGAGAGATATTCAGTGATTGGACTGGTTTGCTTATATCTCCAACTTCAAACCCTTCGATCAAGTGTAGGATGTGTTGGGAAGATGAATTGCAACACATCCACAGGTGCCAATGGCCATCAAGCACTTGTCAGTCACTCTGCTGGAGTAATGGAACACCTTACCACAAGATCTCCTCACCACCTGGAGACTGGTGTTGGAGCTCATAGCACAGCAAGCATTGCCAACCACGGTGAACACTAATCTATTAGGAACCATATCCTACTTTCAATGAAACATCATGCAACAGTTATTTTCCTCTTTAAGTTTTGCAGGCCAGTGTATATATAATGACACCTGCTACTGCAGTCAGGAGCCCACAAGGAATAGTTAAGATATAGTCTTCATAGTTCATTAATACAGACTGGGTAAGGATTCCAGGCGTTCGAGAAAGTGGCTGGTGTCTTTGATGAAGGATGGGAGACTGCATGTAATGGGTTGAAGGTGTTGATCTACGTAGGCAGAGATACATTCTGTGGGGGCTTGGTAACCAGCTACAATGGGACGGCCGGGATGATTGGTTTTGTGAAGTTTAGGAAGAAGGTAGAAGATATGGGTGCGGGGTGTTGGTGGGGTCAGGAGGTTGATGGAGTCAGGTGAAAGGTTTTGTAGGGGGCCTAAGGTTCTGAGGATTCCTTGAAGCTCCGCCTGGACATCAGGAATGGGATTACCTTGGCAAATTCTGTATGTAGTGTTGTCTGAAAGCTGACGCAGTCCCTCAGCCACATACTCCCGACGATCAAGTACCACAGTCGTGGAACCCTTGTCCGCCGGAAGAATGACGATGGATCGGTCAGCCTTCAGATCACGGATAGCCTGGGCTTCAGCAGTGGTGATGTTGGGAGTAGGATTAAGGTTTTCTAAGAAGGATTGAGAGGCAAGGCTGGAAGTCAGAAATTCCTGGAAAGTTTGGAGAGGGTGATTTTGAGGAAGTGGAGGTGGGTCCCGCTATGACGGAGGACGGAACTGTTCCAGGCAGGGTTCAATTTGGATAATGTCTTGGGGAGTTGGATCATTAGGAGTAGGAGTAGGATCATTTTTCTTCGTGGCAAAGTGATATTTCCAGCAGAGAGTACGGGTGTAGGACAGTAAATCTTTGACGAGGGCTGTTTGGTTGAATCTGGGAGTGGGGCTGAAGGTGAGGCCTTTGGATAGGACAGAGGTTTCGGATTGGGAGAGAGGTTTGGAGGAAAGGTTAACTACTGAATTAGGGTGTTGTGGTTCCAGATTGTGTTGATTGGAATTTTGAAGTTTTGGGGGGAAGGGAGCTGGAAGTGGGAGATTGAGTAGATGGGAGAGACTGGGTCTGTGTGCAATGAGAGGAGGTTGAGGTTTGCTGGAAAGGTTGTGAAGAGTGAGTGAGTTGCCTTTCCGGAGGTGGGAAACCAGGAGATTGGATAGTTTTTAGAGGTGGAGGGTGGCACGCTGTTCTAATTTGCGGTTGGCCTGTAGGAGGATGCTCTGAACAGCCGGTGTGGATGTGGGAGAGGAAAGATTGAGGACTTTTATTAAGGATAGGAGTTGACGGGTGTGTTCATTGGCTGAGTTGATGTGTAGGTGAAGGATTAGGTGGGTGAGGGCAATGGATTGTTCAGTTTGGAACTGGTATAGGGACTGATGGAAAGAAGGGTTACAGCCAGAGATGGGAACTTTAAGTGTGAGGCCTTCGGGGGTAATGCCAAATGTCAGACAAGCCTGAGAAAATAAAATATGGGAGTGTAATCTGGCTATGGCGAAGGTATGTTTGCGGAGGGAATGTAAATAAAACTTAATGGGGTCATTGTGGGGATGTTGTGAGGGTGACATGGTATTAGAAGGTGGAAAGTGTAACATGAGGCTGAAATGAAAATGAAAATAAAAATATATGGGGAGAGATAAAGGCGAACTAGAAAGCAACTGGAGATCTGGTGTGAAAAAAGGCGAAAAAGTGTTGTTTATAGCTGGGCTATGTTGATCCTGTGGTGAACTTGGGTTGGTAGACAACGATGTGCACAAAGGTTAGGTGGTTGTGTTGCCGCCAAAACACATCAAAGGGTGGAGCAATTAGGGAAAATTTCGAAAAAACAGCGTGTAAATGTATTAAAAGGAGTGGTTTTGTGGTGGCAGATTGTGAAAATGAGGCTAACAATTGTCTGACAAAGAAATAATGACGTTAAAACCTGTGGGAAGCGGCTAAAACAGATGAGTGATGTGGGAAAAACGTAAATGGAAAAAAAGCGAAAGTTATTAGAAGTAGCTGAAATGGCTGTTTAATAGCTGAAAGGAACTGTTTGTGAACTGGAAAGGGTGGATTTTATAGCAGCGGTAGTGTTGAAAGGTTATGGTTTGGAAGTGGGTTACGTATTATTGAGTATATATAGGCGGGATAAAATTGTATGGTGGATTCGGCAAAGAGGAGAAGGTGAATACAAAGTGAAAGTAGTTGCAAAAACAGAAAGAGAAAATAAGATGACAGGAAAGATTTCGAAATGCAACAGTGACAATAACAAACGTAATTGTTGGGTTCAAATTAATGATATGAATATAATAGAGGGAAACATTCCACGCGGGAAAAATATATCTAAAAACAAAGATGATGTGACTTACCAAACGAAAGTACTGGCAGGTCGATAGACACACAAACAAACACAAACATACACACAAAACACAAGCTTTCGCAACAAACGGTTGCTTCATCAGGAAAGAGGGAAGGAGAGGGAAAGACGAAAGGATGTGGGTTTTAAGGGAGAGGGTAAGGAGTCATTCCAGTCCCGGGAGCGGAAAGACTTACCTTAGGGGGAAAAAAGGACGGTATACACTCGCACACACACACACACACACGCACATATCCATCTGCACATACACAGACTCAAGCAGACTTTTGTAAAGGCAAAGAGTTTGGGCAGAGATGTCAGTCGAGGTGGAAGCACAGAGGCAAAGATGTTGTTGAAAGACGGGTGAGGTATGAGCGGCGGCAAATTGAAATTAGCGGAGATTGAGGCCTGGCGGATAACAAGAAGAGAGGATATACTGAAGGGCAAGTTCCCATCTCCGGAGTTCTGACAGGTTGGTGTTAGTGGGAAGTATCCAGATAACCCGGACGATGTAATACTGTGCCAAGATGTGCTGGCCGTGCACCAAGGCATGTTTAGCCACAGGGGGTAGGTCAACAGAATAATGAGTGATGTCCAACACAGACACCCTTGCAGGTACTTGTTTCATAAGATAGGGATTCTTATTACATCCTCGCAGTATATGTTTTCCTTGTTGATCTTTGTCCGTAGTAACTTTCCTCTTTACAAAGACTACAGTGAATATTGTGACTACAAATGAGAACGGAAACAGTCAGCACATTGAATAAAAAAACTCTTAACCTGATTCAAAAAGGAGTTTATTACTCCGGCATTGTGCTGTTTAATGCACTCCCACCACATATCAAATGCCTTGATAAACAACTGCCAAAATTGAAACAAATTCTGAAAGATTACTTTTCATACAATCAGTGGATTTATGAGAGCAAATGGAAGTCACCACTAAACTCACAATTGTTTTAGGAATATTTTTACTTAATTTTATTTTGAGCAGTATCATAGGCACATGTAAATGTGAGTTTAGGTATTCATGTATCGATTCATTGTAATATTTAGCTTAACTTTGCTTTCTTGTATATTATTGATCCTTCCATGGTGTAACACAAGTTTCTGTTGATTTAATACGTGTTCTTCATTTGATATTATATTTAGATTGTGTCTTTTACTATATTTATATAACTTATATTTGAAGTATGTACAAATTGACACATTCCATATCATTGGGATTCACTTGCTATCTGGATCTACAGAATATGAATTAAATAAATGCTTGTAATAAATAAATGTAGGACAGGAAGTACACTACATAATTTTCCAAGCATGGGGCTAACATAAGTATCACACTACAGTAGTTGCAAACCAGTGTGAGGCCTACAAGTATTACTGCATAAGAGACATTGTGTCATCGTGGATCTGATGAAATGAGCTTTTTCAGTAGACATTGCTACACTAATGCCATACAACTTCTTCCCATTACAATTTTGACCTGAAACCACAATCATTATTACATTCATAGAGCATTCATCAGAATGTATTTCCACCAAGGCCATTCTGTTAAAATAAAATATTTAGCTGTCACTGGTAGATTTATGAAATCTGAGGACTGAATGGTGAATATCTTTGAAGCTCTGAAGTATTACGTCCCTATGCAGTGCCTTACTGATCCATCTGGAGATGGGAAAAATGTTTGTCATTACTCTACAATATAGACCTAAATTTCTCTGAATTTCACCATCTGGGTCATTATTTAGGAAGCATATTACAAGGAAAGAAAGTTTTTCTTCCTTAAATTGGAATGTTGAGAGTATGTTTGTCGGTGCTGCATAACCTATTTCTTACTATGTCTACCATTGGAATTTGGTGAGTATTACTGTGATAATTTTATGCCAGTTGTTTCACTGTAAAATAAATCTGCCCTCATTTCTTAGAAACTGTTTGTTGTAGCATGTTAGTGTATGAGTATTTTCCAAACTTGAACTATGTCCTTATGCTGTGCCACGTTTTATCAGAACTGATCTGTTCAGAGGCAGTGAATGAGTTTTATTGCTAGCATATTCTTGTACTCAATCAGAAAATATTATGTATGAGCTCAGTAAGAAAAGAATGCTGCAATTTTGAAAACTAATGAAATACAGTAGAGTCTTGATAGTTTGAGGTGAACGGGATCAGAACCACCTCAAACTATCGAAAACTCGGACTATCGAAATTTAAATGGGAAAAAGAAATATTATGATATTGTAAGTAATTCAAGTCAAAATATGAACTTTATTAGAATAAAAGTATTTACACGTGCATTTGCATTGGCAGAATAACAATAATTATTTATTTAGACAAGTAATAGTGAAGTGTCTTTTGTTTGGTGAAGCTGCAACTTTTCCTCGCGGCAATGTCATGCCACCATCTCAGGAGCCGCAGGTCAGTTGGTGTCGCCTCAGGCTGTTGTTCCACGTAGCATATGGCGGCCTCAAGAGCAGCTTAGCCATCGGTGTAATTCATCATCGGTGCAGCCTCTGCCTCGTCATCCTTGTCACTCTCACTCTGCGATGGAATGTTAACCATGTCAATTATAGAAGAGTCTGTCACTTCCAACTGTTCATCCAAATTTAACCACTCGCCTACTTCCATCTCTTCTGCCTCTTCACACCCTGACAATCTTCTGATTAAATTACACAATGGTTGATCATCCTCATCTGCTAAATCTTCAGTTTCTGTGTCTGGCATACTTTCCTGTAGAATTTTCCTCCATGACTTAAAAATTGTGTCTGACTTTATTTCGCTCCAAGATTCGCTAATCCAGTACACGACGTCCTTCAAAGTCACTTTCTTCAAAGCTCCTGCAATTCTTTTGTTGTCTTCAGAATGCAGAATTGACTGTAGCAATCGCCGTTGATACTTTTCTTTTTAGACATTCCAGAATGCCCTGATCCATGGGCTGAATGAGACAGGTAACCAATTGTTGGGAAAAACAAGGCGCGGATACTGCCGCACTGCAGTTCTCCTGCACTTGGATGTGAGGACGCATTATCCATGACAAAATTGCATTCCGTGGCAGTCCCGTTTCTTTTAAAAAAATTCTTGCAGTCTGGTACAAATGAGTTAAAAAACCAGTCCTTGAAGATTTCCTGGTACATCCAGGCATTATTCTGATGTACATAGACAACCGGAAGAGCTGAGATGGATACATTCTTGAATGCTCTTGGCTTGGCAGACTTCCCAATCACAACTAGTTTTAGTTTGCGGTTTCCAGTTGCATTTGAAGCTGCATAACTGTGAGCCGCCCTTTGCTTTTTTTGTGCCCAGGAGCACTTTTTTCTTCACAAGAAGCAAGTGTTCTTGCTGGTAACATTTTAAAATTCAGCCCAGTTTCGTCACAGTTATATATTTGTTCATTAGACAAATTTTCGTCAGTTATGATTTTTTTAAACTCAACGATAAATTCTGAAACGGCCTAAGCGTCACCAGAGAGTTTTTCTCCACATACGCCTAGTTGATGCACTCCATACCTCTCTTCCACTTGTCGAGCCACCCCACACTAGTGGCGAAATTGTAATCTCCTTCCTGCAGTTGGTTTCTAAAAAACAAAGCTTTTTCTTGTAAGTTTGGGCCAGAAATCGGAGCACCCTTCTATCTCTGTTGGGTAAACCACATGAACAATGCCTCACTTGTTTTTTTGAAGTCTGACTTCTTTATATTTCTTAGACTGAGAGATTCGTGTGAGCATTTCTGTGAAGAAAACTGTTCCAATTTAAGTCGGTTTCTTCGCCAGTCATCAACAGTAACTTCACCGACACCATATTCAAGAGCAAGTTTTTTTATTGTTTCTCCTTTATCAAGTCATCTTAGTGCTTCTAATTTTAGATGCAAAGGCTCAAATTTCCTCTTTTTTGTTACAGCACTCATCTTTGTAAGGTGTACAACGGAAACACAATCAACAAACAAAATGACACACAACACTGTACAGTACAGGTACTGGGAACTACAGCAGTGTATGAACTCCCCAGTTTTGATCAGTATCAGCCGGCAGCAGTCAGGGTATTTCATGCCGTACTGACAACAGATGTTTGTGCAACAGGGCAGCGAGCTAATTGTCGGTGTTGATTGCATTGTTGTCTGCTTTGTCATTGAGCTGTACTCTCCATATCTTTTGCAATGATGTTTTTATTATTCATCATGTCAGTAAAAAAAAGAAAGTAGATTGTTGCAACCTTTTTTTTTAAAAAAAAAAGAAAAGGAGGCTCAGATTATTGGAAACTCAAACTATCGAGACTCTACTGTTTATGTAGTTAGTCATGATCATCTTGGGAATATGACACATTGAGCCCAGATGTATTTTCATTTCCTTCTTCTGCTACTTGAAACATTTCTTCATACTGTTACAAATGAGGTTGCACAGGAGTTTTGCTGATTTTGCCTTCTGATGGAGTGCAAGAACACACCTTAAACTTTTGGTCCACTGCACTTAAGATGAAAGATTTTGTTGAAACCTGACACTGCATAAGGGCAGTTTTCACCATCACAATACGGTTGTGCACTTGAAACCAATGACTAATAATTCATTACTCAAGTGAATTGCCTTGTAACTTTTGTGTTGAGATAGCACAGATCATCCTCATGATCAGTCTTTTGATGACCATGGCTGGATAAAGGCCTGCTGCTGACCTCTCCATGTATTGTAGTCTTCAGCTAAATGAATCCATGTTACTCATGCCATTTTCCAAATGTAATCTATTCTCAGACTTTTGGTATCTCATGGAATCCAGCAAACAACTTTCTTGAACCATTTACCATCCATTCATCTGATTCTACCTATCACAATTTCATTAATGTGACAGTCATAATTGCATAGTCTATTCAATTCTGATCTCTGTTCCATTTGTTTACTTTCTGTCTCTGAGTAAATCTCAGTGTGCATTTTTCCATTGCCTTTTGAGCCACCCACATTATTTGAATAGTTTTCATGTATAAAGTAAACACACTGGAAATAAAATTAGTCAACCTCCATGCAGCACCACATCTTTTCATGATAGTGATCTCAATTCAGTGTAGAATAGAGTCCACAAGTTTTTCAGATATTCCATTTCCAACCACTTGTGAGTAGATCCTGTAGAGCCACCATCTTGTAGGGATGTTGATTTCTATGTTTCACCCAATAATCGTCCGCCCCAGTAGCTGAGTGGTCAGCGTGACGGATTGCCGTCCTCTGGGCCCGGGTTCGATTCCCGGCTGGGTCGGAGATTTTCTCCGCTCAGGGACTGGGTGTTGTGTTGTGTTCCTCATCATTTCATCCCCATCCGGCGTGCAGGTCGCCCAATGTGGCGCCGAATGTAATAAGACCTGCGATATGGCGGCCGGACCTGCCCCGCGAGGGGCCTCCCGGCCAAAGACGCCAAACGCTCATTTCCATTTCCACCCAATAATCCAGACAACTCCCAGATGTTTCTATGGGATTAATGTTAGGTGATTTATCATGCCATTTAGGCGTGATATGGTGCATGAGTGTTCGTCAAACCAGAAAGTTATGTGTGCAAACTTGTGAACACAGCTGTTGTTACCTTGGAAGATGGGAATGTTCACAGCATATTCACCATGAAGATGTAAATAAAGCTGGTCTCTGACAATGTTGAAATAAAAATCCTGGTTCATATTTGTGGTAACTTGTTTGAATCAGCCCAAGCTATGGGAGCAAAAACTCCCAGAACACACCACCGAGCCATACCTGCCCAACCCTACACCCCTCACACATTGCAGGTTAAATGACGCATTCTGTCACTGTGGCATTCAACACCTCACATCATTTGAAAAGTGGCAAAATTGTGACCTATCAGAAGACATTACATCCACGAGTCAGCTACCATCCAGTTTCTGTGTTGTCTGACACACTGAAGCTGTATGTACTATTGTGAATAATGATCTCTTGAAATGTTCCTGTTGATTACAATCTTTTTATAACTACTGTTTTCACACCAAATGGCATGTCTGTGAGTAGTACACAATTTCTTGTAGACACAATGAATAGTCTGTGTGGACATTCCACCAAATCACACATGTTATTCATAGTGTGATCATGGGTCTTCAGAACGCAATACCTCCTTTCTGTCATACCTTCACACCGAGCTATCCTACTGCACTGATTCCATACAACTGATGTCCACTTCCTCACAACTTCATTGACTTTATTCACGTCAACAGTGTAGAACCACTTGACTTCCTGCTTCCAGTTGTACACTATCCACATCACTCCAAAGTGACCAGTTGCTATTTTTTGAGGGGTGACTATTATTTTATCTTGTGAGCCTACAGGCCCAATTTCCACAAATAAAAATTTGTAATACACACCAATTGTCAAGTTTCTATTTCAAATGCATTAAAATACTAGATCTATAAACTCTATTTGGTTTACTAAATAGTTTCCAGACAATGTTTACTATTATATTTCGTTTGATGTTGAGTCATTCATTTAAATTGTTGTAAATATAAAACCTCATAGACTGGTTCTATGACTTCATGTTAATATGTGCAGTTTTCTTCTAAATGTGCTGATCAGAATTCATTTTGGTTTGTTATACTAGTATTGATTTTCAGGCCTATTTTCAAACTTGCTATTTTTTTAAGTTTATAGGCTATAGAGACAAACAGAGTAATCTCATCAGCAAAATGATACTGGCCTAGGTGCGTTTCTTTACTTCTTCCCAAGTTAGAGATATGTGCAGTATGATTGTTGCAGCCTGTGCCAGACGGGAGTATGTATCTGCGTGTTCTCTTGTCAACATGCTTGAAGTGTTATCATTTAATGATAAAATGAGAATATTTTTAAGGGCTCCATACGTCGATTGGTAAAAACTGAATCAATATAGGATCACTTTTTTTGTGCCTGCCTGTAAGTCTGTCTGTCTGACTGACTGTTAAGCTCCCTTTTTCTCAGGATTGGGTAGAGGTATCAAGCTGAAGTTTGTTATGTACTAAGGATTGCGAACTGTTGGCTTCTAAGTCAGTGCAATCAAAATACACAGCAACTTACATCACATACTCTGATACTCGCAAACTCAGTCAACAAAACCTACAGGATACTTCATGTTGATCTAGAGTGAAAAATTTTGACAATATGAGAGGTATCATAGTACAGATAAATGATAAAAACTGAAAATTGTTATTTTGTTATTGTATGACATAAAAACATTTTTTTGGTATTTGTAGTCCGTCTCTGTTAGTTTGTCCATCTTTTAAGATTATTTTTTCTCAGGAATGGGTAGAGGTATCAAGTTGAAATTTATGTCAGGTAGTAAGCCCAGTACCTCATCAATGTAAATAATAGAAGATTTTAAGTCAATGCAAAAAGAACTCTCAGAGTGTGAGTTCTATTCACTCTTATATGATTTTTTACCTGGGAATTAACATAAGTGGTACATTTTGAGAGAGTCATTTTGAACACACTTAGTAGAGCTTGCAATTCTTTGTAATTATTGGTTCTAATCCAATAATTTTGTGAAGATTTATCAAAAATTGGAAAGAATTTCCATTGGTGAAAAAGCAATTGATAGTGTGAAAGAGTAATAGAAATTGGACTGTTCTGAGATTGGATGTGAGAAAATTACATTTGAAAATAATTAAGAACTCTTTGGGCTAGATGATACAGATGAACTTGGGATCTGAACAATAACTTGTTTTGTGAGTTATTATTTTGATTATAATATATAGAATTTTGAGAATAATGAACATCACTATTTCTTTATGTCGATGTAATCACTTTGTCATAATTTGTCATGCTCAAGTTATATCATAATTCATGTTTATCCAACACACTTCAGTAGTTGATCTCAGGGTATGTTTCAGTAGTATCAATTATTTGAAATTATACAAAATTAATAGTTTAAAAATTGTAAAGGATTTTCATTTCTGTTTGTGAGAATTTTCAGTTAATTGCACTAAGATACCATGTGAATCTTCTATTTCAGCTAACTACACTGTCTGAAGAGCTTATAAACATGCCACAGTCTTGTCTTCTGGCGGCTGCATTTGTTTGTTATCTTGGCAGTGAACCAGAAGATTCAAGACAAAAATATGTGTCTCACTGGCAGAAGATAGTGGGATGGGAAGAAGCAGAACATTTCTCTCTAACAGACTTCCTAAGCACAGAACAGCAGTGTTTAGTATGGCATTCTCAAGGATTACCACCAGACACATTGTCACTTCAAAATGGTTTGCTAATATTACAGGTAATTACTGTATAAAACCAGTTTTATTTTGACTGACAGTACAGTTTTTGTATGTCAGACCATAACATTTACTAATAATAAATGTACTCAAAGTACTTCCAGTGCACCTAGATGTGAAGCAACTGTTTTAACTCTGCTTGATTTTAGGGAGGCATTTAATCCTACTGCCCGCCCCCAGTAGCTGAGCGGTTAGCGTGACAGATTAGATTAGTACTTGTTCCATAGATCATGAATACGACACTTCGTAATGATGTGGAACGCGTCAGCATGTCAATCCTAAGCGTTCGGGTTCGATTCCCGGCTGGGTCGGAGATTTTCTCCGCTCAGGAACTGGGTGTTGTGTTGTCCTAATTGCCATCATTTCATCCCCATCGACATGCAAGTCGACGAAATGGCATCAAATCAAAAGACTTGCACCTGACGAATGGTCTACCTGCCGGGAGCCCCTAGTCACATGACATTTACTTAATCTCACTGATTTTTTTATATTATTTGTAAAAAGTGAAACAAGTTAATTTCTGAAATAGCACATTACTGTGATTCGACAGCTACCCAAAAAACAGATATCAGAAAGTCACCAGTGAATCAAAGTTATCATGCAAACATTGTTCTCAGCTGCCACTCAGGATTTAGTTGTTGGTCCAACGTTTTCCTCCAATTATGACAATGATGCTTCATCTGAGTTCCACTCTTGTAACTTTATCCTGGATTTTCCAGTGTTTCATTCTTGTAACTGTCACTTATTTGCTTACAATATCAATCTGTATCTACACACCAATCCTAAGAATACTGTTTCTACCATATCAGGTATTGATGAAGACTTGTTCACTATCATGATGGATGCAAAACCCGGGTCTTCAACTAAACCCTTAAATATCACAGCTGACCCTAATTCACCTAGAAAGTTGATTAGCAAACATTTTTATGAAACAGTGTTGTGAAGGGTACAGTTGCTAAGCACCATATAGCAGAGATGCTGAACCACAGATTGGCACAACAAAAAGACTATCAGAAGGTGAGCTTTCAGCCAACTGGGCCTTTGTCTGAAATAGACACCACACACACACACACACACACACACACACACACACACACACACTCATGCAAAATCAACTCATGCACACATGACTACAGTGTCTGGCTACTGACGCCAGTCTGGGTTTTTGTTGGGCCTATCTCCAACTCATTATCTCTGCTATGTGATGAATAGCAGCTGTCCTTTTCACAATACTGTTACATACCATCCTGCATTTTTCATTCTTTGATTTTTATGAAACAGTTTTTCCCATACTCATTGTGATATTGAAATGCAATCGAAATATATGGCCATTTATGTCACATATTTTGATACAAACTCAGTCATCAGGATGAACATCTAAAATGGAAAAGATGAAGAGTTATAGCATCCAGGAAATCTCTCTTTTGGCCACGCTCAACTCAGAAAGTTAGAAAAAAATTTTTTCTTTATGTAAAACGAAAGTAGACTAGCCTTCAGTCCTGCTGAAATTTTACTACTGTGATGTAGTTTAACAAAGCACAGATACCAACAGCTCCAAATGATTCAACCTAGCCATGAATGTTTGCATCCAGTTTGGGTATAACATTGGCTTTTTTGGTAACATCAGTCCTTTTTCTGCCCAGTTAGGTTTGTTGCAACCATACAGGGGATGTGATTTATATGCACACTATTTTATTCATCCATTTTTACACAAACTGTTTTCTTCATCCATTTTTGGTTGTGTTTTCAGAACCTCTCCTCGAATATCAAATGCTGATCATCATTTAATAAATGAAGTACAAATATTATATCTCCAGCTTCATGGCTTTACCTTTGTAACTCACTAAATCTTTCTCCATCTCCTCCATTTCAGCTGCGTGACTACAGAACAAGCCACCCAGTAGCCTGTGTCTAGTCTGAACAGTAAGGTATTCAAAAGGAGACTGGACTCGCATTCGGGAGGACGACAGTTCAATCCTGCATCCGGCCATCCTGATTTAGGTTTTCCGTGATTTCCCTAAATCACTCCAGGCAAATGCCGGGATGGTTCCTCTCAAAGGGCACGGCTGACTTCCTTCCCCATCCTTCCCTAATCCGATGAGATCGATGACCTCGTTGTCCGGTCTCCTTCCCCAAACGACCCAACCCCCCTCAAAAGGAGATTAAAGCTTTATATGTTGCCTGTTCCAGCTGTCTGCCATTTGTCCAACAGCAAACCGGTACTTCTATCTCATTGTCAACACTACTCTGTCTTTCGACATCTGTATCTCTTTTCCCCAACTCATCAGCTGACTTTGCCTTATAATTTCTTGCTCACTCTCAGATTGGTTTACTTGTCCTTTAGATTTGATTTTTTCTTAAATGCATTTCTATTAGAACGTAATATTTCATAATGGAAAGCAACATTATGTTATGAGAAATTTACTTAACAATGTTAAAACTGACATTACTGTAATACCACATAGTCATTCCTATAACAATTATTATTATTATTATTATTATTATTACTGTCACCTGTTCAAATTGTATACTCAGTAGGGATGCCTTGTTAGATGTAAAAGAGAGACCTAATATTTACATTAGAAATAAGTGCATAAATGAATATAGTGGCTGTGTTTTGAATGATGAGACAATCTACTAATTCATTTGAATTTGAAAACACTTCATTTAAATGGGAATATTATTACTTGTTGATTTTGAATTGTAGATATAAGATTGTGAAAAAGGGGAAGGGAGTGGTGGAAATGGTATGAAATCCATTATTGTTTAATATTTTATTTACTACTGTACTATAAAAGTCTGAAATATAATACTAATACTTGTACTGATACATGGAGTTTTTGAAACATTGGTAGTAGTTATTGGTCACACAATTGGAAGCCAGAGATATGGAAGCAAGTGTTTGTAAATAGGTTTTGCTAGCAACATAATTCATACCTTCTTTCACAACATTTCTGAAATAGGCATCACTGCGACCACTCCTTTTGGATCCAACTTCAGTGGCATCTTGCTGGCTGCAAAATTACCTCAAAGATGAAGGCTTGGAAACTGTGACACAGCACAGCTCTCGATTCTACACAAGCTTGGAAATGGCTGTCAGGTAAAAATGTAATCATAATCAGCTTTTCACTATCATTTTTATATTTATTCATCTTGTTCTAGAGATGCTACCAAGGAAGGAAATGAGTTGGTGGATACATTAACAAAAGGCAAGCAAATCACAGAAGCTGTACACTGTTTAACAATATCCAACACTATACTGTTAATTCTGTTTGTTCTTAAGATATCTAAATTTAAACTAGTGAATTTGAAAGGAAAATGCTAATGTGAAAAAGCTACTACTTTCCCAATGACATTAAATTCCCTTTTTGTGTATATTTCTCTCTTCACTGATTCTGCAGAAAACCTCCTCATTAACTTATCATTCTACCTAATTTTCAACATCCTTCTGTAGCACTACATGTCAAATACTTCAATTCTTTTCATTTCGAGTTTTCATGCTGTCCTTGATTCGCTAAAATACAATGCTGTGCTCAACACATACAGTCTCAGAAATTGCTTCCTCACATTACACTGAGGTGGCAAAATTCATGGGCATATGCACAGATGGCAGTAGTATTACACACACAAGGTATAAATGGGAGTGCATTGGCAGAGCTGTCATTTGTACTCAGGTGATTCATGTGAATAGGTTTCTTATGTGATTGTGGCTGCGTGATGGGAATTAACAGACTTTGAACACACAATGGTAGTTAGAGCTAGTTCCATTCCGGAAATTGCTAGGAAATTCAATATTCCAAGATCTATAGTGTCAAGACTGTAGTTTGGATACCAAATTTCAGGTGTTACCTCTCACCATGGACAATGTAGTGGCCAATGGCCTTCATCTCCTGACTGAGAGCAGTGGTGTTTGGACAGAGCTGCCAGTGCTAATAGACAAGCATCTCTGTGTGAAATAACCACAGGAATCAATGTGGAACACACGACAAACATATCCATTAGGAGAGTGTGGCAATATTTGATGTAATGGGCTATAGCAGCAGACGATCGACGCGAGTGCCTTTGCTAACAGCAGGACATCACATGCAGTGCTTCTCCTGGGCTTGTGACCATGTTGGTTGAACTCTAGCTGACTGGAAAAGCATGGCCTGGTCAGATTATTGCCAGTTTCAGTTGGTAAGAGCTGATGGTGGGGTTCAAGTGTTGCACAGACCCTGCAAAGCCATGGACCCAAGTTGTCAACAAGATCCTGTGCAAGGTGGTGGTGGCACCAAAATGGTGTGATCTGTGTGTACATGGAATGGATTGGGTCCTCTGGTTCAGCTGAGTTGGTCATTGACTGTAGATGGTTATATTTGGCTACTTGAAGACCATTTGCAGCCGTTCATGGACTTCATATTCCCTAACAACGATGTGCCACATCACCGGGCCACATTCTGGACAATTCGAGTGAATGATTTGGTCACCCAAGTAGCCCATCATGAATCCCATCAAACATTTATGGGACATAATCAGAGGTCAACCATGCAGAAAATACTGCACCAGCAACACTTTCACAATTGTGGATGGCTATAGAGACAGCATGGCTTAATATTTTTGCAAGGAACTTCCAGTAATTTTTTGAGTCCATGCCATGTCTAGTTGCTGCACTATGTGGGGTAAAAAATGGTCCAACATGAAAAAAACAGGGGCAGCTAAGGATGGGGCTGGTAGCACTGAAATAGATCAAGAAATTGAAAATTATTTTTACAATCAGAGGCAAATTACTCAACTTACATATGACTGTGTTCTTGTGTTACATCATGAAGGAATGTTTAAGTATATATGTACCCTGTTGGGAGATGGAAGCTGTTCACCGTTGCATCTGAGGATTGGATTGGTAGCCCCAATATCGATCACGATGCAATGAAAAGAAACTGAAGATCGTTATTACAGTGAGAGACAAATTTATTCTTAATCTCAACTGACTAGAATTTCTTTGGATTTATGACAGATCTTCCACCAAGATTCTGCTACAATAGTCATTGAAGACTTCACACATTGCCCTTTTGACTACCAAATGTGTTTCCTTTAGCATCCTTCTTCTGTAGCCTTCCTTAAGTTTTCTTGTACAGTTGTTTCACAGCAGTCTCTGCTTCTTTAGAAGGTTTTTTTGCAGCAGCTGTATACAGTGCATGGTCCTTCCCACAGAAACTGTTCTGCTAGGTACATATCTATCCAGTATTTGGTCAATTATTCTTTTAAGCTTGAGCCACCATTCATCTACTTGTTGTGCAGCAGCTAAATGTTTAAAAATTCCTCCTTGTTGTATGACAGTAGTGCCTCTTTATCTAGTTTTCTAAACATATAAATCTCTCCGTGCATTTTTTAGTTATCCTTTGTACTATAGTAATCAGTTTCAGCATGGACATCTTTAAAAAGAAATGGGTCAGTTTGTTGCCATTAGATATAATGTATGTGGTCCAGTCACATTAATGTGACCATCACCTATGTTTGATGTGAATGTGCAATAACTACAGACAGCAAGTTCACGCACTAGCAGTGGGGGATCCATAGAGCATATCTGGGGAACGCAGAAAACAGTGTAGCTGTAGTTGTAATGTAGAAATGGAGGTATTTATCTGCCGTCCAAAATAGCCAGATCAGTAGCTTTCAGACCAAGGTTGAAAGTATTTCCAAAACTGCTAAATTTGTAAACTGTTTGTATACCACCGTGGTTAAAGTATACTGTGCACAGCAAAATGGTGCTGTTCAAAACCAATGCCAAAACAACTGTGGTGCACCATTGGCCATAAATGATAGGGGTGAATGATGGCTACGGGGATGTGTACAAACAAATAGGTGTGCAACTGACCTAGATGAACCAAGAGGCTACCAACAGTGTCTCCTCAAAGACTGTTCAGTGGACTTTGGTGCATATGAGCCTCCACAGCAGGTGTCTGGATCGTGCTCCAATGCTAACTGCTGTTATCAACGAAGAAGGCTGGAATTTCTAAACCACTACTGCAACGGGACATCCACTGAGTGGCAACAGGTGGCATTTCAGATGATTCATATTTTATGCTCCATCTTACAGATTGCCATTGGTTTGTGCGGCATGAAACATTTGAAAGTGAACACCCTGCAACTATTGTTGGAAGGGTCCAGGCTGAAGGAGGGGGATGTTACGGTCTGGGGAATGTTTTTGTATCATTGACTGAGTGATTTCATCATTTTGGAAGGCTCATTGACCAACACAAGTATGCAGCTATCCTTGGAGAACATGTTCACACTTTTGCTGTTTGTTTTCCTTAACACAATGGCTCTGCCAGTAGGACTGTGCAATGAGTCACACAGCTTGCAGTGTACATGTGTGCTTCATAAAGCATCATGGTGAGTTCACAATGCTTCCCTGACTACCAAACTCTGTGGGCTTGAACCCAGTCAAGAACCTGTGGGTTTACCTGGCCAGGGCAGTGGAGTTGGCGTGGTATACCAATGCCTCTTCTTTAGTCTTTTTCTTCTTCTTGTTTATCCCAGCTTCTTGAAATCTCTTGTGAAGAGACATGATACAAATTCCTTAGTGGTATAGGACAATCAATGAAGTTACACAACAGTTAATAATTTAACTTTTGAAACTGCTAGTTTATTGGCATTTATGGAAAAAAATCTCTCCATACCCTCATGCTGTCAGTAAACTTCGAGTAACATTTTGTGTGTGTAATGGGCCTTACTATGCCGCAAATTGTTCTAATGAATTAATTAAACTGCTTTACAGAGTTGCTAGGCAATGTAATCAACAAGGCGATACATGTCTCAATTAAAACTGGACCTCGATATTTTGAATAAACTTTCAGTTTTTTTTTTCAAAATCAGCATTTGTTTCAAATTTAATTTCCAACTTTGTACATTAAGTCCAAATGCATTTGCAACTATTGTGCGCGATTTACTGGAGAGCTCGATCACACACTGGCGTGTAACGTATTTCAAATTGAGCGCTGAGGGTTCAGTTTTCCATTTTCCCTAATGGGCTAAACAACTCTTTTGTAATAACATTATGTGTCTATCTCATGTAAAGTTGAAATGAAACTGGATTTACTCTCCATTCGGGTTAAGATCACAAAATGAAATTCACTACATAGGTCAGCAAACTGTACAGTGCACCTTTAGCACCCTTAAGTGATAACTCGTTCCAGAGTAAAAGCTGCAGATAAATTCACACTTTTTTTATACATACAAAATTCAAAACAACTTTATATTAAACAAATAAATCATAGCATGTAATTATTAATTAAACATTTCTGATTCTGAACAAACTTCAAGAACTTGTATTTCATAATCAATAAAATTTTATCACCTGAGAGAAATTATTAGTTTGTTAAAGCAGATACAGATTACTGTCAACTCGTGTCTGGACGATGATGTCATGAATTGACACTTGCTTGGAGTGAACAAAATACCTGTACTGAAAAATACTGTCCGTTGAGTAATTTACTTGCTTTTATAACAAATTTGGTGCCCCATGCATCACTACACTGGCTCCACATCCTTGTTGACACTTTTCAGTCCCTCATTGATTCTTTCCCTGCAAGTTTCACAGTAGTTCGTGCTGTAGAAGATATTTATTCATGTTTTTGACAGGTGGTCACAATGATATGACAGGACACTGTATCTCCATCATGAGTGAGCTTACAATTATTGGTGTGAGTACTTTCCAGAGAAGGTATTTAGCATTGTTTTGCAAGGTGTCTTGACACACTCATCACTTCTAAAACTATAATTATTCCAGTAAATTATTCGATAACGAAAGTTTCCTGCCATGATGAAATTGTTGTTGTTGTGGTCTTCAGTCCTGAGACTGGTTTGATGCAGCTCTCCATGCTACTCTATCCTGTGGAAGCTTCTTCATCTCCCAGTACCTACTGCAGCCTACATCCTTCTGAATCTGCTTAGTATACTCATCTCTTCGTCTCCCTCTACGATTTTTGCCCTCCATGCTGCCCTCCAGTACTAAATTGGTGATCCCTTGATGCCTCAGAACATGTCCTACCAACCGGTCCCTTCTTCTAGACAAGTTGTGCCACAAACTCCTCTTCTCCCCAATTCTATTCAATATCTCTTCATTAGTTATGTGATCTACCCATCTAATCTTCAGCATTCTTCTGTAGCACCACATTTCGAAAGCTTCCATTCTCTTTTGGTCTAAACTATTTATCGTCCATGTTTCACTTCCACACATGGCTACACTCCGTACAAATACTTTCAGAAACGACTTCCTAACACATAAATCAATACTCGATGTTAACAAATTTCTCTTCTTCAGAAACTCTTTCCTTGACATTGCCAGTCTACATTTTATGTCCACTCTACTTCGACCATCATCAGTTATTTTGCTCCCTTTACTACTTTAAGTGTCTCATTTCCTAATCTAATTCCCTCAGCATCACTCGACTTAATTCGACTATGTTCATTATCCTTGTTTTGCTTTTGTTGATGTTCATCTTATACCCTCCTTTCAAGACACTGTCCATTCTGTTCAACTGCTCTTCCAAGTCCTTTGCTGTTTCTGACAGAATTACAATGTCATCGGCGAACCTCAAAGTTTTTATTTCTTCTCCATGGATTTCAATACCTACTCCAAACTTTTCTTTTGTTTCCTTTATTGCTTGCTCAATATACAGATTGAATAGCATTGGGGAGAGGCTACAACCCTGTCTCACTCCCTTCCCAAACACTGCTTCCCTTTCATGTCCCTCGACTCTTATAACTGCCATCTGGTTTCTGTACAAATTTTAAATAGCCTTTTGCTCCCTGTATTTTACCCCTGCCACTTTCAGAATTTGAAAGAGAGTATTCCAGTCAACATTGTCAAAAGCTTTCTCTAAGTCTACAAATGCTAGAAATGTAGGTTTGACTTTCCTTAATCTTTCTTCTAAGATAAGTCGTAGGGTCAGTATTGCCTCACGTGCTCCAACATTTCTACGGAATCCAAACTGATCTTCCCCGAGGTCGGCTTCTACTAGGTTTTCCATTCATCTGTAAAGAATTCGGGTTAGTATTTTGCAGCTGTGACTTATTAAACTGATAGTTCGGTAATTTTCACATCTGTCAACACCTCTTTTCTTTGGGATTGGAATTATTATATTCTTCTTAAGTCTGAGGGTATTTCGCCTGTCTCATACATCTTGCTCACCAGATGGTAGACTTTTGTCAGGACTGGCTCTCCCAAGGTTGTCAGTAGTTCTAATGAAATGTTGTCTACTCCCGGGGCCTTGTTTCAACTTAGGTCTTTCAGTCCTCTGTCAAACTCTTCACGCAGTATCATATCTCCCATTTCATCTTCATCTACATCTTCTTCCATTTCCATGATATTGTCCTCAAGAACATCGCCCCTGTATAGACCCTCTATATACTCCTTCCACCTTTCTGCTTTCCCTTCTTTGCTTAGAACTGGGTTTCCATCTGAGCTCTTGATGCTCATACAAGTGGTTCTCTTATCTCCAAAGGTGTCTTTAATTTTCCTGTAGGCAGTATCCATCTTACCCCTCGTGAGGTAAGCCTCTAAATCCTTACATTTGTCCTCTAGCCATCCCTGCTGAGCCATTTTGCACTTCCTGTCAATCTCATTTTTGAGACGTTTGTATTCCTTTTTGCCTGCTTCACTTACTGCATTTTTATATTTTCTCCTTTCATCTATTAAATTCTGTGTCTCCTCTGTTCCCCAAGGATTTCTACCAGCCCTCATGTTTTTACCTAATTGATCCTCTGCTACCTTCACTATTTCACTCCTCAAAGCTACCCATTCTTCTTCTACTATATTTCTTTCCCTCATTCCTGTCAATTGTTCCCTTATGCTCTCCCTGAAACTCTGTAAAATCTCTGGTTCTTTCAGTTTATCCACGTCCCATCTTCTTAAATTCCCACCTTTTTGCAGTTTCTTCAGTTTTAATCTACAGTTCATAACCAATAGATTGTGGTCAGAGTCCACATCTGCCCCTGGAAATGTCTTACAATTTAAAACCTGGTTCCTAAATCTCTGTCTTACCATTATATAATATTTCTCAAATCTGTCAGTGTATCCAGGCTTCTTCCTTGTATACAACCTTCTTTTATGATTCTTGAACCAAGTGTTAGCTATGATTAAGTTGTGCTCTGTGCAAAATCCTACCAGGCGACTTCCTCTTTCATTTCTTACCCCCAATCCATATTCACCTACTACGTTTCCTCCTCTCCCTTTTCCTACTACCAAATTCCAGTCACCCATGACTATTAAATTTTCGTCTCCCTTCACTATCTGAATAATTTCTTTTATTTCATCATACATTTCTTCAATTTCTTCGTCATCTGCAGAGCTAGTTGGCATATAGACTTGTACTACTGTCGTAGACGTGGGCTTCATGTCTATCTTGGCCACAACAATGCGTTCACTGTGCTGTTTTTAGTAGTTTACCCGCACTCCTATTTTCCTATTCATTATTAAACCTACTCCTGCATTACCCCTATTTGACTTTGTATTTATAACCCTGTATTTGCCTGACCAAAAGTCTTGTTCCTCCTGCCACCGAACTTCACTAATTCCCACTATATCCAACTTTAACCTATCCATTTCCGTTTCTAAATTTTGTAACCTACCTGCCCGATTAAGGGATCTGACATTCCACGCTCCGATCCATAGAATGCCAGTTTTCTTTCTCCTGATAACAACGTCCTTCTGAGTAGTCCCCACCCGGAGATCCGAATGGGGGACTATTTTACCTCCGGAATATTTTACCCAAGAGGACGCCATCATCATTTAATCATACAGTAAAGCTGCATGACCTCGGGAAAAATTACAGCTGTAGTTTCCCCTTGCTTTCAGCCATTTGCAGTACCAGCACAGCAAGGCCGTTTTGGTTAGTGTTACAACGCCAGATCAGTCAATCATCCAGACTGTTGCCCCAGCAACTACTGAAATGGCTGCTGCCCCTCTTCAGGAACCACACGTTTGTCTAGTCTCTCAACAGATACCCCTCCATTGTGGTTGCACCTATGGTACGGCTATCTGTGTCATTGAGGCACGCAAGCCTCCCCACTAACGGCAAGGTACATGGTTCATGGGTGAAATTACTATTGGGAAAGGTAGTATTAGCAATCTGAGGTTTTTTCAGAAGTTTTTGGTTACTTCTGTCTGTTGGTCAACAGAAGAACCCAATTATAATTTTATGCCAGCCCTCATTTGAGAATCTTGTCCAAACAACCTCCCAGGCAGCTTCAATTTCTATCTTTGTGCATCTGAGTTTCTTCTTTCCATTAAAAACCCAATGTTTTGTCCCGATCTGTGGGGGTCATTTTAAAGGGTGTCCTAACTTCTTTCAGTGTCCAATTCATACTCTGGCTCTTTACTGACTGCAGCAAAATTCCATTTATGTGTTCTTCTGTGCAGTTCCATGACACTTGAGTAATTTACTTGCTTTTATAACAAATTTGTTGCCCCATGCATCGCTACACTGGCTCCACATCCTTGTTGACACCTTTCAGTCCCTCACTGACTCTTTCCCTGTAAGTTTCACGGTAGTTCGTGCTGTAGAAGATATTTATTCATGTTTTTGACAGGTGGTCACATTGATATGACAGGACACTGTATCTCCATCATGAGTGAGCTTACAATTATTGGTGTGAGTACTTTCCAGAGAAGGTATTTAGCATTGTTTTGCAAGGTGTCTTGACACACTCATCACTTCTAAAACTATAATTATTCCAGTAAATTATTCGATAACGAAAGTTTCCTGCCCTGATGAAATTACTATTGGGAAAGGTAGGTATTAGCAATCTGAGGTTTTTTCAGAAGTTTTTGGTAACTTCTGTGGGCTGTCTGTTGGTCAACAGAAGAACCCGATTAAAAATTTATGCCAACCCTCATTTCAGAATCTTGTCCAAACAACCTCCCAGGCAGCTTCAATTTCTATCTTGGTGCATCTGAGTGGTGCGTCTGAGTTTCTTCTGTCCATTAAAATCATCCGATCTGTGGAGGACATTTTAAAGGGTATCCTAACTTCTTTCAGTGTCCAATTCATACTCTGGCTCTTTACTGACTGCAGCAAAATTCCATTTATGTGTACTCCTGTGCAGTTCCATGACTTCACATGCTTTAGAATACCCAGGCACAATTGACCATTATCAGCTGCTGCCATCCACCATTGCTATCACCCCACAGTGGAAGACTTGTACACACAGTTTGCCAAAAACTCATACACACAGCCTGCTACCTACGCTGGGATTTGAATCACCAACAACAACAAAAGCAAGGCATCATAAAAACATTGGCAGATAGGACAAGGAGCATTTAAGATCCAGAGCTGCTTGACACAGAATTAAAATACCTCACCAATGTGTTGCTTAAGAACTGAGGTAAAGAGAGTGTTAATGCCACCACACAAAAATTGTGGTGATGCACAAGTGCCATTGAAATCAGAAGTTTTCCTGCCTTTCATTAGGGATGCTACTGACTGCATAGGAAAAATCTTGACAAAATGGAACGTTGTGGTAAACTAGAAACCCACTCAGGAGATGTGGGATCATTTAAAATTGGCCAAGGGTGCGCCGAAACATCTGGAAAATGAAAGAATTTATAGGAGTCAATGTAGTTGTGGGGAAGTATGTGTGGATGCTACAAAAAGAACAGTCAAAAAATAACTAGAAGTGCACAAGGGTGACTGTAGGAGGGAGAGACTGACATAGGAAGGAGAGACTGACAAATCAGCTGTTGTGGAATATGCTTTTCAGCCAAGAGACCACCACATTTGATTTGATAGAACTCAAATACTGGCAGCCACAAGTTGATACCATGAAAGTCTGTACAGAGAGACCAAAGAGATTGTAAATCACACCAGGAATTTCAGTAGGAAGGAGGAGTGCTTAAAATTAAATGACATCTGGATCCTGGTGCTGGAGAAGATATGTACAGGTCTTCCAGTATGGGATAATAGCAACAGTGGATGAAGGCAACTGACAATGGCCAATTGTGCCCAGGTATTCAAAGCGTGTGACCTCATGCCACTGCACAGGAGCACACATGAATGGAATATTGCTGTAGTCTGTAGTGAGCCAGTGTGGGACTCGGACATTCAAAGCAGCTGGGATCCCCCTAGAAGATGATCTACACAGATGGGGATGAAATGTTGGGTTTTAATGGAAACTCCACCTGACTGCAACATAATGGCCCAGAATATTTTATTAATTATGATACAGACACCTGAACTTTTGTTGTTCACCTCTCTCAATAAGTATTATTTTTTGTATGACCTGTAGTGTGTTGAGTGGTGATTTTATGTGTTCACAATTAGTAAATAATAATTCATCTGTAAACAATTTCTTGGCCACTAGCATATCATTTGTATTCATTTGCAGGGGATCCCATTCAGCTAACAGACCCCATTTCTATAGGTTCTCACCATGTCCTACCCTGGTTGAGGAAAATGTGGTACACGTAAAAACTGATAACATGAAGTATTTGCAGAAAAGGTCCCAATCCCATATTCAGACTGTCTCATACTACTAAAGTGTATATTATATCACTCTCTTCAGTTGCTGTCTTGTCCCCCTAATGAAATTTATCATAAATAACCTGTCATTACTTGATAAGAATAATGATGTCCATACCTACAATACTAGAGGGAAAACGATCATTATTAAAACTGTCATTGGCTGAGAAAGGAGTTCAATACTCAGCAACAAAAATATTTGCTGATTTGCCCAATGACATAAAAAAGGACTAAAATAATAATGTGTTCCTTAATGTTAACACTAATTATGTATCCTTGTCCTGTAAACTGACTTATTTCACAGCATTTCAATAAAAGAATTGGTAACTACCATTTATGTTTTGCACTAGCCACATTTCTCTTAAAATGCTCAATTTATGTGTCCATACGCGAGGCTAATGATTTTCTTACAAACTCAGAAACAAAGAAAACATGTACCATGAGTTACATGCTTGTTTACATGTGACACAAATTGAGCAATGAGGTATTTATATTATTTGTCTATTTCTTGAATTAAATTGACCTTAAATTGCAGTTGTAACAGATGTTTAACAATCTTACCAAACCTTCTAATATCAATTGTTGTAAACATTTTCAAATATTTTATTGAACTTCATAATAAGCCATGCCATTTCATGGGGTAGTTAAATATTCTTTGTGCAGTTTATATTACTGAGTACTATTTTCTTTATTGTTTGATAGTATTTTCTTCTTTCTTTAGTTATTTTATCTATTTTCTTTATGACCAAGTTTCATTGGTTGATGACCTTGTTTCCTGACAGCTATTATCTCTGCTTGTGATTGTTTTTCTTTGTCTGGCAAACATTTTTCTCTAGTCTTTTACCTCTTTTTCATTGGGTCATGTTACATTTTTGTTCTCTGATCAGCTAAATCCTGTTGTTGAGAGTCTTATTTTCTTTGATCTTTACATCTTGTTTAATAACAAAATTATTATCAGCAACAAAGTCATTTCTTATTTCACATTCACCCAAGTATATTTTTATTTGTTAGTATGAACCTCTGCTCATGTTTATCTTTTATGCCAATGTTATTCATTAAATTTTTTTACTAAGTCTCCCTATAATATTTTAGCAGACCCACTACTTCTAACTGTTAGTCAGTCTTTTCAGTGTGAGTGCTTGCTTGTATATGAGTGTAGACAGAAATAGAATTACTGTTTAATAATATATTGTGAAATAAAACGCAGAGTAAAATACTTTTCTTGTCAAGTATTGTAACTGATTACCAAGTACATAGGTGGAATATACATTGGCCATCTGACAGCCTGTGAAAGACTCTCACACAAACCGCTTACGAAAGACAATAATGCAGACAGACAGATGTCATGGCTCATGTGCCACTTCCTTTTACATAAAACAAAACACTTGAACATGTTACTGAATTTAAGATTCACAAAATAACAATTAAAAGTCATGAGATAATTTTGGCTACATGTATCAAAAATGGGCCACATACTGCCTTATGAGTTCTGATCTGTATTTTGGTTTGTTCTCAAGCAGAGCTATTGTTTTAGATGACTGTAATAAATAAATATCATAGCTTTTCGGAAATAGGGGACAGGTAAATTTTCAAGAATATGTAGTGCAACATGACTGCATAGTTTATATCACAAAATTTCAAAGTTGGATTATTAAGAAATGGTTTATTCCCCATATTTGCTAATACAAATTGAGTGTATTTGCAAGAACTCATGGTTAAAATGCCCTTTTTAAAGGGCAGCTTACTGCTGGAACTGGGTATTGACATAACAGTATAAAGTCCAAAAAGTTAAAAATTCAAGCTAAAATGATGTCTTCAGAGGATGTTGACATGAGGAAGGAATTTCAGATAGGTAAGGGAAGTTAGTCCCATCTGAATACCCCTGAAGAGGTTTTATTAACCAAAAGTTAGCTAAATGCTTTTCTATAACCCTGAAGGTGGAATGTAGTAAGTTTGGAAAAGAATTACAATCCAGCACCCAGAGGTATGAAATATATGTGTAAATAACAAAAATAGTAGGATACAGATAGTGTGAAGCACCAAAAATATTAAATCATTATTATATAACAGAAATCATGGGTATTGTGTGTAACATGCAAAACATATGAAATTATAAAGGTATAGCATTAATATTGTGTAACACTTTAGAAACAAACAATTTGAAATACAAAAATTTACAGAGGTATGAGGTATTGATTACAACAAAACATCCTAAAACCATATATAAGATACACCCAAGGTGTGAATCAAAACAAAGTTTAAAAACATGTAACATAGGATTCCTATCTAAGTAATACAAGGCACACTTTCATATTTATTGTGAAATTTCATTTTCCTACTTAAGTTATTTCTTCTGGTGGGATAACCAGTTCAGTGTGGCATTTTGGGTAACACTGTTTTTTCAGTACCTGAAACCACACACTATATAACTTTCCACCCTAATGGATGACATCACTTGCTATAAATAAAAGCTTTTGTCATTTATGTGCATTTATGATAATGATTTTCTATTTAGCTCATTTTTCACTTTAGTATGTAGTTCTCAAAAGGGGTCATTTCACCACAGAACTAGACAAAACATGTATTGTAGTTAGAAATAGCATATAAGAAAGTAAGTAAGTAAGTAATAATATCAAGATGTTGGCAAGCATAATCACCATGTTATACATCACATTAATATCCTAACATTGGATAGTTTTCCTCCTTCTGTATATGCAGAATTTCACAGACAAAAGACAAGTCTACTATGAAAGCAAACAGGTATGCCAGCATTGACCTCACAACAGTCCAAATAGGAAATTCCTGTGAGACAAAACCCTTGCTCAGCCTGAAACCTATGTAACATGTCAAGTGTGACTCTAAGCCAACAATAGATGTAAGTGTAAGATAAAAAATCATATGTAATGACTGAGTATAAAGTGTTTAGACCAGAATTATCGTCTTTGTGTTATATGAGTAAATTCTCAACTTATGTATATTAATCTTCAATCTGCTACTCATGATACACAGCATCACAGTGTCATCTTGAAGTTTCTTGCAAAACATATATTTTTAGAAAAAAAGCTGTACGTCGTAGCAGTAAACTTAACTGTAAATCCTAGATTTTCCATATAATACTTAGAATCCAGTTGTTGTTGTTGTGGTCTTCAGTCCTGAGACTGGTTTGATGCAGCTCTCCATGCTACTCTATCCTGTGCAAGCTTCTTCATCTCCCAGTACCTACTGCAACCTACATCCTTCTGAATCTGTTTAGTGTATTCATCTCTTGGTCTCCCTCTACGATTTTTACCCTCCGCGCTGCCCTCCAATACTAAATTGGTGATCCCTTGATGCCTCAGAACATGTCCTACCAACCGATCCCCTCTTCTGGTCAAGTTGTGCCACAAACTTCTCTTCTCCCCAATCCTATTCAATACTTTCTCATTAGTTATGTGATCTACCCATCTAATCTTCAGCATTCTTCTGTAGCACCACATTTCGAAAGTTCCATTCTCTTTTGGTCTAAACTATTTATCGTCCATGTTTCACTTCCATACATGGCTACACTCCATACAAATACTTTCAGAAATGACTTCCTGACACTTAAATTTGTACTCGATGTTAGCAAATTTCTCTTCTTGAGAAACGCTTTCCTTGCCATTGCCAGTCTACATTTTATATCTTCTCCACTTCGACCATCATCAGTTATTTTGCTCCCCAAATAGCAAAACTCCTTTACTACTTTAAGTGTCTCATTTCCTAATCATCTTATATCCTCCTTTCAAGACCCTATCCATTCCGTTCAACTGCTCTTCCATGTCCTTTGCTGTCTCTGACAGAATTACAATGTCATCAGCAAACCTCAAAGATTTTATTTCTTCTCCATGGATATTAACACCTACTCTGAATTTTTCTTTTGTTTCCTTCACTGCTTGCTCAATATACAGATTGCATAACATCGGGGAGAGACTACAACCCTGTCTCACTCCCTTCCCAACCACTGCTTCCCTTTCATGCCCCTCGACTCTTATAACTGCCATCAGCTTTCTGTACAAATTGTAAATAGCCTTTCACTCCCTGTGTTTTACCCCTGCCACCTTCAGAATTTGAAAGAGAGTATTCCAGTCAACATTGTCAAAAGCTTTCTCTAAGTCTACAAATGCTAGAAACATAGGTTTGCCCTTCCTTAATCTAGCTTCTAAGATAAGTCGTAGGGTCAGTATTGCCTCACGTGTTCCAACATTTCTACGGAATCCAAACTGATCTTCCCCGAGGTCGGCTTCTACTAGGTTTTCCATTCATCTGTAAAGAATTCGCGTTAGTATTTTGCAGCTGTGACTTATTAAACTGATAGTTCGGTAATTTTCACATCTGTCAACACCTCTTTTCTTTGGGATTGGAATTATTATATTCTTCTTGAAGTCTGAGGGTATTTCGCCTGTCTCATACATCTTTCTCATCAGATGGTAGAGTTTTGTCAGGACTGGCTCTCCCAAGGCTGTCAGTAATTCCAATGGAATGTTGTCTACTCCGGGGGCCTTGTTTTGACTCAGGTCTTTCAGTGCTCTGTCAAACTCTTCACGAAGTATCATATCTCCCATTTCATCTTCATCTACATCCTCTTATATTTCCATATTATTGTCCTCAAGTACATTGCCCTTGTATAGACCCTCTATATACTCCTTCCACCTTTCTGCTTTCCCTTCTTTGCTTAGAACTGGGTTTCCATCTGAGCTCTTGATGCTCATACAAGTGGTTCTCTTATCTCCAAAGGTGTCTTTAATTTTCCTGTAGGCAGTATCTATCTTATCCCTAGTGAGATAAGCCTCTACATCCTTACATTTGTCCTCTAGCCATCCCTGCTTAGCCATTTTGCACTTCCTGTCGATCTCATTTTTTGGACGTTTGTATTCCTTTTTGCCTGCTTCACTTACTGCATTTTTATATTTTCTCCTTTCATCTATTAAATTCTGTATCTCTTCTGTTACCCAAGGATTTCTACCAGCCCTCATGTTTTTACCTACTTGATCCTCTGCTACCCTCACTATTTCATTCCTCATAGCTACCCATTCTTCTTCTACTGTATTTGTTTCCCTCATTCCTGTCAATTGTTCCCTTATGCTCTCCCTGAAACTCTGTAAAATCTCTGGTTCTTTCAGTTTATCCAGGTCCCATCTCCTTAAATTCCCACCTTTTTGCAGTTTCTTCAGTTTTAATCTACAGGTCATAACCAATAGATTGTGGTCAGAGTCCACATCTGCCCCTGGAAATGTCCTACAATTTAAAACCTGGTTCCTAAATCTCTGTCTTACCATTATATAATCTATCTGAAACCTGTCAGTATCTCCAGGCTTCTTCCATGTATACAGCCTTCTTTTATGATTCTTGAACCAAGTGTTAGCTATGATTAAGTTGTGCTCTGTGCAAAATTCTACCAGGCGACTTCCTCTTTCATTTCTTAGCCCCAATCCATATTCACCTACTATGTTTCCTTCTCTCCCTTTTCCTACTACCGAATTCCAGTCACCCATGGCTATTAAATTTTCATCACCCTTCACTATCTGAATAATTTCTTTTATTTCATCATATATTTCTTCAATTTCTTCGTCATCTGCATAGCCAGTTGGCATATAAACTTGTACTACTGTAGTAGGTGTGGGCTTTGTATCTATCTTGGCCACAATAATGCGTTCACTATGCTGTTTATAGTAGCTTACCCGCATTCCTATATTCCTATTCATTATTAAACCTACTCCTGCATTACCCCTATTGGATTTTGTGTTTATAACCCTGTAGTCACCTGACCAGAAGTCTTGTTCCTCCTGCCACCGAACTTCACTAATTCCGACTATATCTAACTTTAACCTATCCATTTCCCTTTTTAAATTTTGTAACCTACCTGCTCCGATCCGTAGAACACCAGTTTTCTTTCTCCTGATAATGACATCCTCTTGAGTAGTCCCCGCCCGGAGATCTGAATGGGGGACTATTTTACCTTCGGAATATTTTACCCAAGAGGACGCCATCATCATTTAATCATACAGTAAAGCTGCATTCCCTCGGGAAAAATTACGGCCGTAGTTTCCCCTTGCTTTCAGCCGTTCGCTGTACCAGCACAGCCAGGCCATTTTGGTTATTGTTACAAGGCCAGATCAGTCAATCATCCAGACTGTTGCCCTTGCAACTACTGAAAAGGCTGCTGCCCCTCTTCAGGAACCACACATTTGTCTGGCCTCTCTACACATACCCCTCCGGTGTGGTTGCACCTACGGTACAGCCATCTGTATCGCTATGGCACACAAGCCTCCCCACCAGCGGCAAGGTCCATGGTTCGTTGGGAGGGGGGCGGGGGGGAGGGGGGGGGGGGGAATCCAGTAAGTTCATATATATATTATGGTGCAGAAAGTGAGAGTTACTTGACATAGTCTTGGCCAAGTGTGTCATTCAATTAGCATGTAATTAATCGGTTACTTAGTTCAACAAGAAAAAAATCATCACAGAGGGTATTCACAAATTAAGTGAAACTTAAAGTTCTGACACTTAGTTAAAGGGGTCATGAAAAATCGGATGAATACATACAATTGAAAGATAATCAAGTTGCAGATTTGGTTCCTGGACATGAAATCTCAGGTTGAAGTCAACATATGACACTGATAATGAGAAGGATTTCAGCAATAGAAACATACGTGTATGGAAAAGGGGTAAACCAGTTGGGTGATCATCATGTGGATGACATAGTATAAAAGATAGAAGAAAACTTACAGCATGTGTACATCGTTGGATCCAGAATCCTCCAACACTAAACCCATACTGGTGACTCTGAATTTATTCACAAGTGCTAAAACGAACTCTCGTTCCATCATGTAGCATGCAATGGACCGCTTGCCACCCGCTACACCGCACACGACATAACTAGGTTTTCCAATGGGCATCCCAGCTTCGTTTCCCAACTATCCGCCTTGTGTTCACAATAGTTTGACACAGTTTCCGAACACATCAACCAGCTGTATGCAACAGGACAGTGTTTCTACATTTCCTCAGCGATGTGTGCCAGCATCAGGTATGACTCCCCCATACGGGTCCACTGTATGGCTGTTGGCGTTACTTCGTCGAATGCCCGACTCGTTGATTTCTCAACCACGGTTGAGCCAGCCATGCCTACCATGCTTTGTGCCACTGGTACACTGCTACTGCACTTGAGCCTGTTACGCTGCAGAGCTACGGGCAGGGAGCGGCAGTTTCAGACAAACCGTTAAACGAAGACTTCACCATCCGTTGGCCTAAACTACCGTCACTTCGCAAGGACGATCCACACACATGGTTTGCCTTGGTTGACCACGTCCTGCAGCTACGTGGCATCACTGATGACACTAAATTCCTTTGCTTACTGTGTCACCTCCATGGTGAACCAGACCTGATCTCCGATATTGTGGCTTCGCCTCCCCCTACGGGCAAATATGTATTCGCCTGATGCACCATCCTCGAGCACCTTTCCAGATCTACAAAGGAAGCTGTCTGCCTCGTCATCTTTCATGTCTCACTGAGTTCCAGATCCCCATCACAACTCTGGCGTGATCTCCACACTACGACTGACACGCATCACTACACTTTGGACCATCTGGTTGCTCAAACTTCCTCCAGAAGTTCAAATTCACCTTCTCCATCTAATTTCGGCCCCACTAGTTGCTAAACTGAAGATCACAGACAAGGCTTACAAGAGCCTGCCACCCCGCATACACTCCCCCCCCCCCCCCCACCCCCCACCCCCCACCCCAACCCCCTCCTGGTGGGCCCTCTGGCCTCAGGGATCAGGGATTGGCACACCTGCACTACAGATTCCATTGTTTTGTACGGAGTGGGTACGACTCGCTCTGTGCATGCGGGCTGACCCAACGCCACTTGGCAACCACTGACATAACTCCTCACCTACCAGCTCTATTGCGGCAGCCCCGTCAGAGGAATCTACAAACATGATCCCCTCCACTGCCGCTTTGGCCTCAGGCAGCTCAACAGATGACACTGCACGCCACTCTGCTTGGTGTTATTTCCATTCCTGCTTTGGCGACACATTCCCAGACTAATATCACGACTCCACTCAGGTGCTGTGGGCCGCGTTACATCTCACAGATGCCTGTCTCTTACTGCTTCTTCACCTTGTCTTTTGTTTCTAGTCAACACGGGGGCTAAGGTCAGTGTCATACCTTTGTCTGCAGGTATTAAATTCAAGTGTCAGCCTTGCTCCCCACTTCAAGCTGCAAATAATTCTATGATCCAATCTCATATCATAACTAATTTAAATCTTAAACTTCAGGACATTAACACTCTCTTACAGTGGACTTTCACCAATGTGGATGAACCCATGCTCAGGGTAGATTTTCTCTTAGCCCATGCTCTTTCACCTAACCTGCAACAGTGTACACTAATCTTTAACTTGGTAGAACATACCACCAGTTCCGATATTTCTTCCCTCTCACACGACAGCACCACTCTATTGTGCAGGCTAGCTGAAGCTGCCGTTGCGATACTCTCTCTTAAATCACACAATGGCAAGCTTCAGGACAACAACAAAACCCTCTGGTTACACATCTCTGTCATGCAAGCCAAGCTCACAGACACTTGTAAGCGGGTCGCCCAGCTGTCACACATGGCCACGACCCCAACCCCTGTGCTGCCTCTTCACACCCGCCGCCGATTCCGCATGACTTTTGTACTGCCGGACAGAAGCTGTGTTCACGACACCACCAAGCATCCCACTGAGCTCTACGACAGAGACTACCAGTAGAACACCGTCACTGCTGCTGATCCACCGACCTGTGACACACAAGCATGTGCATTACAAATTAGTCATACTTCATCGGGTGCAGGTCCATCATCCCCATTGGTATTTGGGATCAGCAAATGGAATGAATACCACAGAAGGTCCACCAGTGCCCACAAAGGCTAGGCATTTAAATCCAGAACAATTTAAACACACTAAAATGATTTTTCAGGAAGTTTTTGACAGAAGACTATTCACCCTTCTTCTAATAGCTAGTCGTCACCCGTTCATTTGGTGCCTAAGGAAGGTGACACTTGCCGTCTCTGCGGAGACTACTGTGCACTTGAAACCAGCAAAATTTTAGGTAATTATCCTGTCTCTAATATTCAAGATTTTGCTTCTCAACTGCACGGGGCACAAATTTTCAGTGTAATAGACTGTTACAAGGCATACTACCAACTGCCAATGGCACCTGAGGAAGTTAAAAAGAAACTGATATCATCACCCCATTCATGTTATTCAAGTATCTGTTTATGCCGTATGGCGTTAAAAATACTGCACAGATGTGTCAATGGTTCATTGACTCATTGGTTGGAAAACTGGACTTTGTGTATGCATACCTGGATGACTTGTTAATTTTTTCCTCCTCACTCGGGGAACATGAACCTTACTTAATACAGTGTTACAATTCTTACAAGCAAACAGTGCCATGGTGAACAATGCTAAGTCACAACTCCACTGCACTAGTGTCACTTTTCTGGGCCACATTGTTTCCACCCCTACCTGAATGGGTCGAGGCTATTCGTATGCTGTGTTTGCCCACAGACTTTCAGGGCCTCCACTGTTTCCTAGGAACTGTAAATTGCTACTGCAAATGCATTCCCCATGCCACTGACATGAAAGCCCCACTGACAGACACTCTTACAGGCAACAACACTTTAAGGTCTCAGGCGGTCATGTGAGCTCCAGACATGCGACGTGCATTTGATAATCTCAAATCAGCCTTACAGATGGCCGTTATGCTCGCTCACTCCACCCCTGATACTCCCACCTCGCTTACTACAGACGCAAGTGATACAGCAGTGAGGGGCAGTACTTCAGGAATCTGTTGGTTCTGTTGTACAGCCGCTCAGATTTTTCTCCCACAAACTGTCTGCTTCTCAATGTAAATGGTCGACCTTTGACCAGGAACTATTTGCTATTTATGCGGCTATCAAACATTTCCGAGACAATACCAAAGTCGCCATCTCGTGGTATTTACTGACACAAACTGCTCATATATGTTTTCCGCAACCCAGGCAAGGACATGTCCCCAAGACATTTCTGTCATATGGACCTGATATTCCAGGTTACAAACAACATATGTTATGTCAGAGCGGCAGGCAATGTCCTAGCCAATTTTTTATCTAGTGTGTCGTTATTATCTTCACAACTGGACCTCAGCGAACTCCCTAGATTGCAAACAGATGATTACTGAACTTGATGCATTGTGCTCCGATACTAAAACAGGACTCAAACTCAAGTTATGGACACTTACTGGGTTCTTGCCACCCGTCTGGTGTGACATTTCAACAGGACGCATACGTCCAGTGATTCCCGCACCTCTCCTCTGTGACATTTTTTATAGTATTCATGACTTGGCACACCCTGGCATATGCACCACTGCATGTTTGGTGTCCTAATGTTTCATATGGCTCGGGGTGATAAAATAATGTCACAGTTGGGCACGAGCTTGTGTAACTTGTCAGGGTGCAAATGTAGGATGTCGTGCACAGCCCCCCATGGGTACGTTCGACATGGCAAAATGAAGATTTCAACACAGACACATCGATATCGTTTGGTCCTTACTCCCCTCAGGCCCCTTTCATTACATACTGTCTGCCACTGACAGGTTTACCCACTGGATAGAGGTAATTCCCCTCACTATTGTCACAGCCAACGCAGTGGCCCAAACCCTTTTATTAATGAGGATCTCACGCTTCGCCTGCCCAGGTTCTATCACCACTAACCAGGTCTGCCAGTTTGAGTTCGCCCTCTTCCAGCAGCTTTCTGAATTGTTCAGGTTGAAATGATTTAGGGACAGCAGCATACCACTCCCAGAGTAATGGGCTTGTCAAACACTGGCACCGATCTCTTAAAGTTTCACTGATGTGCTACGGAGGCGAGTGGGCCAACACCCAACCATGGGTAATGTTAAGCGTTCGGGCCGTGTACCAGGAGGACCTTGGTGCATCTCTGGTAGAAGCACTACATGGAAAACCCCTCACACTCCCAACAGAGCTAATCCAGCCTTCACCCCTCCAGATAAAACATGTGACTTGACCTTCATCAGGCATGTTAAGCAGCTAATCACTAACGTTCGTGTGCCCCCAACCCTCCTCCCTCAGCTGCACTCACTTCCCCCCATGTTTCAGCGCCAGGACTTAGCGTCATGCACTCACGTCATGGTGAGTGATGACACCATCTGATTGGTGCTCAGCCCTCCATACTCTGGCCTGCATAGACTCATCTCGTGGCGTAACAACACATTTGAAGTGCTCATTAGCGGCACACCTCAAACGGTATCTGTCTGATGCCTCAAACTGGTGTGGTATTTAAGACAACTGCTTGATACTCCACCGAGTCAGCCCACACCTCCTGCTATACCCGCCTCTGATGAGATATCTAACGACAGTCTGTGGGTGAGTGACGACCATTCCCGCACTTGTGACGTTACTCACTCCCAGTTGTGTGACAGTGCTACAGGTGCGTGAGACATCAGCCTACAGACTGACATGTGTGATGACTCCCTCTCCTACAGGCAGCCCCCTGCCTCTCCCCTGTTAGGATTTACTGATGTATCAGGGGCCAAGCTCAGAGCATGTGCTGTCACCGGTGATGATTCATTTGGAGACTCTGCCACCCCCTGTACGGAAGTGATAGTTAATGTCAACACTGATTTCATTTGTAGTTGTAAAGTCTTTTTTGTTGTGCATCCTGATAACGTGTTTGTATTCTGCGAATGAGGCAGCTTTCCCAATGACAACTTGACCCACAATCACCTTCTCCAGTCTGTCCCCTTGCCTGTTGGTACTGACCCATAATTGGTCAGAGTCCTTCATACTGCATCACGCTTTCAGGTTTGCTACCCCAGCTCCTGACAATTCACTGCCCCCTCCACAGATTTCTCCACTGCTGTATGGGGATTTGCCCAGTCAGGCAGGACCATTCCACCCCCCCCACTCCCCCCCCCCCCCCCCCCCCGCCAACCCACCCCCCCTCCCCCAGCCTGCTGGCTTGAGCACTTCATTTACTAAGGTCATGTATTGTTTCTGTTTAAACACCATCCCCGAATATCCCAGGTGCCTCCTTTACATTTATGCCCCCATGATTGTCTTGGTGGGGAGGGGGGCTAATGTGGTGACTATCGACCAAGTTGCTTATCAACATCTTTGTTTCCCAAGCAGTCTGTGGTCACACGCAAAATGGGAATCAGCTAGATGTGTGTGTGTGTGTGTTTATATATGCTTTGGTCCCTGTTCTTCACGGGCATGCTGCCAGATATGATCGTCTTCAATACAGGATATTTTGGCGATCCATCTGGCCGCCATCTTCACGTCCGATTGTCGAGACACAATCATGCCAGTTCTGGCATAACAGCTTCATACCTTAACTGCTGAAGTCAAAATTTTAATTTGCTCCCAAACTTGCAAACATGTAACAAATGCGACAAAGGTCTCATTTGTTTCTTGTAATGATAAAATGGCTCATTAATCTCAAAAAAAATTTTGTATCTCAACAATTCTAAGATCTCCTCATATTCTGCTCGGCGCCATCGTGTCACGGTCTCCATTGAATAGTGGCTAAGAACAGGGGAGGCGGGCAAAACTTATAATATATGATGGAAACTGATTAATAATTGCTGCATGAATAATCAAAAGAAAATGTCAAGAATAATTGAAAGAAATTGGAACATAGACATATCCTGAGTGAACTTTAACTGGCGCAGATATCAACGGACCTTTAAAGTCAATACATTTCTAGATCATTATTCGTCATATTATTTTATGTACTTCTTTTTCCCATTACCGCCATTGTCCCTGATGATATGACAATACTGGCACCGGATCACCCCTCCTCAGCTCACGCAAATTCTTCTTGTCTGCTTCGATCCTCTTGATGCAAGATTATCATGACTTATGAAATGATGAACAGATGTGGTTATCAATAATCTTCATCTCCCAAATAACTTTTATAATACTTCTGTAATGTCCAGTTAGAATACACGGTTTTTAACAATATTAATGCAGCAGAACTCTTCATACGTTCACCCACCACCACTTATAGAGACAAACAGGTGAATATACAGAAATTAATCAACTGTAGAGCATATCTCTACTTGTCTTGTTTCTATCCTAACATTATTGCTAGTACAACATGATTCATTACAATTATATTCATGTATATGGGTATATTCCCAACAACTGTGTAACACCCAAAAAGGAAGCTCTATTATCCAATCCTCCACAGTTCTACGGACACTCTATAGCATCAACCATCATAAGGAAAGATTTGTGTTATCTCATGTGTTTATTTAAAAAAAAAAAAAAAAGTGGTATTGATGCATGAAACTGTAGGAGCAAACACCACATTAACTGGGGACCTTGTGTTTGGCACATGTATGATGGACAAAGAATGTACATCCCCCTGAGGATGCAAGTTAATGACGAATGTAAGGTTTCAACTGAACAGTATTCCTCAAACCAAACACTTTTCTTGATTTTGGATAAATAAGTTGATAAGCATTAGGATGTGATATTCCAGAAATTTTGGAAGGTCCAATGTATATATCAAAAAATCTATTAATCTCTTTGTTTATTGCTGTAGACTTCTTGTAGCTTTTGGTTAATACTGGGTCACCAACTTTATACTGTGTTACTTTCAAACCTTTATCATGACTTAAATTTTTCTTATTATGATAAGCTTTCATATTTTTCCTCACAGTATTCTCTCTCTCATCAGGTGAAAGATCAGAGCATACAGGGAACTTAATTAATTCATAAAAAAAGCTTCACAGCCTTGTTATTGCAATGAATTTCATGTGGAGAAAATCCATTAGTGGTGTTTTGTAAATGGTTGAGGATATCCTCAAACTGTTCTGTGTAAGAATGCCAGTTAGGGTGGTCCTTAGCACAGTAAGTCCTACAAAGGTGTCCAATCTCTCTCATGTATCTCTCTGTTGGATTGTAAGAAGGTAATTAAACTGAAATTCCTGTATGTTTGATACTCATATCTGTAAGAAACTGCTTCTAAATGTTGGATACAAGTTGGCTGCCACTGTGAGATAGGATTGCTTTTGGTTTACCTGCATTGGTGAAGGAATCATTGACAAAATATAGAATTTTCTTGTGGCTAGTGACTTTTCTCAATGGATATAGCTTAATTAATTTAGTGAATGAATCAACAACTACAAACACATGAGAGTACCCCTCTCTTGAACAAGGAAGTTGACCATAGAAATTGACTCCAATGAGCTCAGTCTTAGCTTTATGAATAATTCTGTGTAGAAATCCTCTATGACTCTGATTTGTCACCTTTAGCCTCTGACATCTGTCACAAGATGCTATTTAAGACATCACTCTTTTAGAGATATTACTAAAATAAACTTTCTCCTGCAACTTCTGGATGCAATTCATACTGCCACAATGTCCAAAACTTTCATGTACAAACCAAATAAGTAAATAAACTTGTTGTTTAGGCCAGCATAATTTCCACTGATCAGAATTGGGTCTGCATCTTTCAAACAGAATCCCCTTATGTACCTGGTAGTATAGTGCAACTTTCTCATACTACTGTTTTCCAAGTAAGCTTTTTACTAACATAAGGTCTTCATCCTGATTTTGATATCTCCTCAGTTGTTCACATATGTTAACTATTTCTTTTTCCCCTTTTATACCTTTGATAAACATGATTCTGAAGTTCTTAATATCCTGTATTCCTTCTTTGCAAATAGAGCATCTTAAGAAGTTGAAGTTCTTACATCAAACTTACACTTGGCTAACTTAAATGTCATACCTCTCTGCCTGAACTTATTAGCTACCTCCTTGATTGTGTGGACATGCTCATCCCAGTTGTTGCTTGTTATGAGTATCTCATCAACATAAATTACCAGTTTTGAATGCATTTCACTACCCAATACAAGATCTAAGGCTATAATAAACTCTGCTACAGATACACCCAGACCAAAGGGTACTGCACAATACTGATAGCTTTTACTAGAGAGTAAGAATGCAGTATATTTCCTAGTTTCTGATTCTAATATTATCTGATGGAAACCTGAGGTCAAATCCAGCCATGAAAAATACTTGCTGCCAGAAAATATGTTCAGTAATTTTTCCATTGACTAAGGGTGATCAGTTTCTCTTTCCAAAAATTTATTTAGATGATGTAAATCAAGCACAAGCCTACCCCACCATCCTTTTTACTTATAACAGCCAAAGGGTTGTTGTATTGGCTATTACTCCTTCCAATAATCCTTCACTTTTGCATCTCCTGCAACTATCTCTCCCCAACCTGTCTTTTACAAACAGGAACTAAATATGGTTTTATAAAGAAAGGCTGGTGCCCTTTGAGTCTTAACTTGCATGTATTGTTCTTAACTCTGCCTGGTTTCTCACTAAATGTATCTTTATAGGGTCTCAACATTTCTTCCAGTTCTGACCTCTCATCTCCAGTAGGCTTAGGTGGAATATACATTGGTCGTCTGACAGCCTCTGAAGGACTCTCACACAAACAGCTTCCGAAAGACAGTAATGCAGGCAGATGAACCTTCTGGTTCATGTGCCCCTTCCTTTTATATAAAACAAAACAATCGAATACATTATTGAATTTAAGGTTCACAAAATAACTATTAAAAGTCATGAAATAATTTTGGTTACATGTATCAAAAAATGGGCCATGTACTACTCTATGAGTTATGATATTATCAGGAAAAGTTTACATAGTTCCATCACAATTCCAACGAATATGAAATATATTAATATAAATATATTTTAATTAGTTGCAACCCAATTACATTGAATAAAATATTACTAACAGTATTTTGGTTTGCTCTCAAGTAAAGCTATCTTTTTTAGATGACCATAATGAATAAATATCATAGCTTTTCAGAAATAGGGGAGAGGTAAATTTTCAATAATATGTGGTACAACATGACTGCACAGTTCATAACACAAAATTTCAAAGTTGGTTTAGAAACAAATGGCTTATTCCCCATAGTTGCTAATATAAATTGAGTAGTATTTACAAAAACACTTGGAGAAATATGCCCCGAGATTTCATTGAGAAAGAATCTGTTGACCATAGTATATCGTTTTAAATAATCAATTCTGTCTCCAGCAAAGAAATACACTCCTGGAAATTGAAATAAGAACACCGTGAATTCATTGTCCCAGGAAGGGGAAACTTTATTGACACATTCCTGGGGTCAGATACATCACATGATCACGCTGACAGAACCACAGGCACATAGACACAGGCAACAGAGCATGCACAATGTCGGCACTAGTACAGTGTATATCCACCTTTCGCAGCAATGCAGGCTGCTATTCTCCCATGGAGACGATCGTAGAGATGCTGGATGTAGTCCTGTGGAACGGCTTGCCATGCCATTTCCACCTGGCGCCTCAGTTGGAGCAGCGTTCGTGCCGGACGTGCAGACCGCGTGAGACGACGCTTCATCCAGTCCCAAACATGCTCAATGGGGGACAGATCCGGAGATCTTGCTGGCCAGGGTAGTTGATTTACACCTTCTAGAGCACGTTGGGTGGCACGGGATACATACGGACGTGCATTGTCCTGTTGGAACAGCAAGTTCCCTTGCCGGTCTAGGAATGGTAGAATGATGGGTTCGATGACGGTTTGAATGTACCGTGCACTATTCAGTGTCCCCTCGACGATCACCAGTGGTGTACGGCCAGTGTAGGAGATCGCTCCCCACACCATGATGCCGGGCGTTGGCCCTGTGTGCCTCGGTCGTATGCAGTCCTGATTGTGGCGCTCACCTGCACGGCGGCAAACATGCATACGACCATCATTGGCACCAAGGCAGAAGCGACCCTCATCGCTGAAGATGACACGTCCCCATTCGTCCCTCCATTCACGCCTGTCGCGACACCACTGGAGGCGGGCTGCACGATGTTGGGGCGTGAGCGGAAGACGGCCTAACGGTGTGCGGGACCGTAGCCCAGCTTCATGGAGACGGTTGCGAATGGTCCTCGCCGATACCCCAGGAGCAACAGTGTACCTAATTTGCTGGGAAGTGGCGGTGCGGTCCCCTACGGCACTGCGTAGGATCCTACGGTCTTGGCGTGGATCCGTGCGTCGCAGCAGTCTGGTCCCAGGTCGACGGGCACATGCACCTTCCGCCGACCACTGGCGACAACATCAATGTACTGTGGAGACCTCACGCCCCACGTGTTGAGCAACTCGGCGGTACGTCCACCCGGCCTCCCGCATGCCCACTATACGCCCTCGCTCAAAGTCCGTCAACTGCACATACGGTTCACGTCCACGCTGTCGCGGCATGCTACCAGTGTTAATGACTGTGATGGAGCTCTGTATGCCACGGCAAACTGGTTGACACTGACGGCGGCGGTGCACAAATGCTGCGCAGCTAGCGCCATTCGACGGCCAACACCGCGGTTCCTGGTGTGTCCGCTGTGCCGTGCGTGTGATCATTGCTTGTACAGCCCTCTCGCATTGTCCGGAGCAAGTATGGTGGGTCTGACACACCGGTGTCAATGTGTTCTTTTTTCCATTTCCAGGAGTGTAGTTCTGTATTTGGTATTAACAAATTTAAAAAACTTCACATGACATTTGATAAAAGTAGTCAGGTTGCAGAAAACTTCTAAAATCTTACACAGGATTAAACTTGGTACACTTCACTATCTTTATCTCCAAACTGTGTAAGTATGAGAAAGTTTGAGGTAATGATCACTTGTATGTTATATCATACTTAAACAATCTAGAAAAATTAATTTTAATCATAAATGTAGAAAATTATCTTCCAGACTCCATTTGAGATCTTTTTCTGTTCCTGTTGTACGTGAATGATTTACCCATAAGTAGTTGCTCTGATTAATGATATCTTTCTGGGTGTTTTGCCAGCAGAACACCTGGAAGCACACCCTTAATCAATCATCCTGAGAAAACCAGAAGGCACAACATATACTCTGTATCAGATTTTGACAGATTGACAGATAGGAAAAGAAAATCTTGACATTATTGTACATTCTCATAGTGACACATAAACCTCCTTTTACGTTTGAACATCTCTAAACTTTGTATGATGCAGTTCACGACCAATTAGTTGTATTGCCAAAATATTAATTTAACTGAACAATTACAAAAGAAAAGTTGATCTTCTAGCAATTATAGTTTCCAGTTTCTATATTATTTCTACTTATCACATTAATATTAGGTTACTGTATCTTTGCTGTGCTATCAGAATAGTGAGTTCATATTGTATATATAAGTCCTCCTAATTTATATTTGGGAGTAAAAGTAACAACACATCAAAAGGCACATGTACAAGACTGGAAACTTCTGTGCATACATTTGTGTGTGTGTGTGTGTGTGTACTCTAGTTTGAAAACGGATTTGTCTGATACCTTGTGAAGTTTTCCGTCTTGTGTGTGTGGCTGTCTTCAAATTAATGTCCATATTATTCAATGAGTTGTTATCTTTACTGCTGAATTGTTGTGTTCTGCCAGAACTTCTTTCCATTACCACATTTAAATAACATTTGCAACTAGGGATATGGAATTTTCTATCTTACCAGAGGAAAAAATGTATTATCATCAGGGAAACCTTAAGTGTTGTTTTCCATATATTCTTTGAGTTGAGTAATATTTATTATTGAATTATGTTTTAGGTTTGGCAAAACACTTCTGATTGAGGAAGCTGATTCAATTGATCCAGTACTGTATCCTATTCTAAGACGAGAACTCACAAACCAAGGTAACATTAGCTCATATTAAATGTATTATTCATAATTAAAAACTGGATTTCAATGATTATTGTGGAAGGAAGTGGGAGGTTCCATGTTGTATTTAGAAATGGGTTGACTGGTAATGTTTGAGGAAATTAGCTTCAGGACAGAGAAAAATGTAAGACCATGGTATTATACACAAGAGCCAAGTATAAAACATTTCCAGAGTATACTAAATAATATGTAGTGAATATGATAAATTCTATGTTGGGCAAACAGGGAGAGACTTCTAAACAAGATCTAGAGCATGTTAATGAGAATGAAGCCAATCCGTTAGCATTTGGTACTCATTTAAGATAAAACAAGCATTTTGCTACTGATATTAATAAAAACACCACCATTCTTCATAAAGCTGAAAAAGGTAGATTACTAAATGTTCTAAAATACATTAAGATATACACTCATCTGATGAAACACCCTGACAACATACTTAATGAACAAACAGAGCTACAGGATAAGATGTATATACAAACCTTTACAGTGTTTTAACCAACAAAATTCGGTTTGGGGTCTCCCCATCTCCTTCATGAAAAATTGTCTAATTTAATATGAAATGTTGGGTTACCATTGGATCTAAGTCTGAAATAAGAACTTACATACATGATAGACATAGTTTTTCATTAAATCCAACTTGCTTGATGGGTACTTCAAGACTATTAACATCAGCTTTTTGTATATATTTATACAATTTTGTACTTTTTATTTATTCAACCCTTACATACTAATTGGCCAAACGTGACATTACAACTCATTAATGCAAGTCACATACACATATGAATGTGATGTCAGCAATAACAAAAGGCTCATAATATAGACTTTTTGTTATGTTCAGCTTGAAGTTCATCTAGAAAACAAACAACCATGTGGACACCTAGAATTCATTTACTCTTTACCATGTCTCTCAGTTCATGTATATATTGTACGGCAGTTGTGTCAGTTGTGACAAGGAAATCCCACTGCCTAAAAACTGACAGAAATAACATACATGGCAACCTGTGTGCTGTGAGATAGGATAGATTTCATAATCTGGCACTTTGGTGGTCACTATGAAACTATGAAATGACAAGATTTCAGGCAGTGGGAGCTGCAGGTTGGAATATCAACACTGTAGGAAAAGATAGATTGCTACATATCATAAAGGTGACACATTAACTTCCAGACAGGCACAATTACACTTACACATAAGCTTTCGGCCACAGCCTTTGTCAGAAAAAGAAAGAGAAACACCCACTATTCATTTACACAAGCAAGCACACCTCATGCACACATGACTGGCAGCTCGGATCAGAATGCAACTATCATATGGAATGGAAGCAGAAATCCAGAGGGCATGGGGAAGGGGAAGGGGTAGGGATAGTGTGTATTTGTAGGGGAAGAGAGGAGCAGTGTCTGGTGGAGTGTGCAGATACTAGACTGCCAACAGGTGCAGCACCGGGAGTTTGTGGAGCAGGGAGGTGGGGAGAATGGAACAAAAAAAGGAGAGGAATGGGCAAAGATGGGAGGGTGCATTGACAGAGGGCAGCACACAAGGAGAGTGAGAGAAAAGAATGGAGAGAAGGTGATAGGACAGAGGGGTGAAAGCCATTGGGTGGAGGGTGTGGGGATAGTATGATACCGGAGGTTTGAGGCCGAGATAAAACATTAATGGAGAAGAGTGTGTTTTGGGGATAACTCCCATCTGCGCAGTTCAGAAAAGCTGGCGGTGGTGGGGAGGATCCAGATGGATCAGG